>NW_028227265.1:37277692-37462692 GCF_978045245.1 Mus caroli | reverse complement strand
TAAGGGTGTGTCTGTGGTGCCCTGAGTTCACAAGAGGGTCACAGCACTTCTTGGAATTAACAGACTCCTGTTTTGTGGCTAGATAGCTTTAGCACCACCCAACTACCGACCAGTTTTACAAAACAAAACAAACAAAAGCCTAGACAAATCTAGTCACCAGAAAGTGTATAGTGCTTTTCAAAAGGGCCACTGTCACACTGAAATATGCTTCAGGTGGACTTTGCACTGGGAGCCTTTGTAAAAGAATCGAGTTTCTTTCCCTCTGACCTGTTTCAGGAATCTTTGCTTTCTGTTTTTTGGGTTTTTTTTTTTTAATTTGGTTTGGTTTTTTTGTTTTTGTTTGTTTGTTTGTTTGTTTTTTGCTATAGGGAGAATTTGCTAGTGTCAGAGAGATGGGCACTAAGCTGGGGGATGCTGCTTGCTCTGCTCCAGTCTGCCTGCAGGTGTCTTTAATTCCAATGGCAGGATGCTGTTCCTGCACCCAAATTTGGACTTCACGCCTGTCCTTGCATCCACATAAAAATAAATAACTGAGGAGGAAGCCAGTTTCTCTGATTTCTGGCACAGGGACGTGTGGGAGGGGCTCACTCTGCAGGTGTAGATCTTGCTACAAATCTGACATCCCTTAACATCCAGATCCATTGCTTTTAAATTCATAGCTAACAAACTCAAACCCACACTCCCCTGGCCGGGTCTTAGCAGTACCTGGCTTGTCCCATCCCATTTGTCTGACACACACCTGGAATTTTTTTTTTAAGTTGAATTCTCCAAAATGCCTAATCTCAATATTTTTTGGCCCTCATTTGTCCCGCATGTCTTTTCCTCATTTGCCTGTAGACACCGTCCGTCCTTCCCATTTCCCAGTGACACTTGCTCTCGCCGCTCTTTGTGGTGAGGGGGAAAAAAAAGTCTGTGCTGTGAACACAGTTTGACATTTCCTGACATTTCATGAACTAATTACACTACAAATAATTAAGCATGTTCACATCTGTAACAAACGAAGCAAAATGGTTGTCAGCCAGTGTGATTGATCACCTCCCTGAGATTTGATCTGATGAGATTCTCCCCTCCGTGGGCAGGAGCTCGGTGCCACCAGTTTGTAATCACGCCTTCAGCCTTTTTTTTTTTTTTTTTTCATGAGATCACACCGATGAGACGCTTGCAGGAAAGGATGGGAAAATTAATGACTACAATGAAATATTTGCATTTTTGCAGGGCCGGAAAAAACAATGAACAAGAGATGTGTCACCCTCAATTATTTGGTGGTGCTAAGAGCTTGCAGACAGCTCCTGCTGAAGAGAGCTGTTGGGAAGCCCGGGGGGTGTCAGGCTGGCTGGAAAAATGTCAGGTGACAAGGACAACATTTTTTTTTATGCTACACAGGCCCACAGAAGCTCAGCTAAAAAGACAAATTACAGGAGCAATTTCTTATGGAGGGGGAAATTTGTCAGCCTTTAAGCTTGTTCCTCCACAAAGGTTGGACAGGGGCTTGAAAATAAGCTGGGCGGCAGACAAAAGAATGCAATCTGATATCTGCCAATCGATCCACCTGCCAATGGTTTGGCGGTCTTTGTTCCTCGTGGTTTGGGGCTCTCAAATGTAGGCTGCGCGAGGTACCCAGCCGGATGCTTCCTGCCTACTGGGAACTCATTTGGAAGGGACCCCAGTCTGCTGGAGCCTTAATTTGGCTTTTTCAGAAGCAACTCCAGCCAGTTTTCTGGGTAAATTCCTCCTGAAGTTGCCCAAACAAATGGATTTATCATCCAACATGATGCCAGCCTAGAGACTCCGGGAGCCAGAATGCAAACAGAGAATAAAACAAATACCTTCGGATAAAGGAGGCGGGGAAGCAGCTCGCCCTGCCATGGTGTTTGCCAGTGACATTCTGGTAATCATAGAGGCAGGGAGGAGTTTCTAAAGATTAATGTTTAAAGTGCAAAGCAAATTCCATCATGTGAATTTCCCTATCATTTTAATTTCTTGGTGTGTTTATCCACTGTTCTCAAATGCAATAAGGAAATCAATCTGCAGAGAAATCAGTGATCGGGAGTTTCAGCTACGGCAGTCCATCAGGTGACATTGGCCAAAGAAGGGTGTGTATTTTATACTGGGCACATAGATGCACACCTACTATGTGCAACATGGGTAAGTTGCGTCACATGTTTTTATAAGATTTTTAATCCTGGTATACACATTCAAGAAGGGTAAGGGACTTGCCTAAAGTAACAGTGCCTATGTGGCCAAGTCAGAATTCAAACCTGGATCAGTTAAGCTCCAAAGATGAGGACCATCCCCTTTCTCTGTGCTACCAGTGTTTGGATTCTGAGTCAGTCAGTCTATTTCGTCCATTCCTGTGAGTGCTGACGACACCCGTGTCACCTGGCTGGCTGGATGGCTCCCGCTGCCTGCCCTCCTCTCTGAACCAGCAATCTCAGATTGGAATGAGCACCTATCTTCTCCTTGTCAGGTCCTCAGGAGCATCCCATGTCCTGCCCCCAATCTTTTAGTGAGATGCAAATTTTTATCTCCCCAAGAAAGAAATCAGCCTGCATGTTGGCGGGGGTCCCTGGCGCTTCAAATCAAAGCATACCTCGTCCCAGGGGCCTCCAGAGAAAAGGCAGTTCTGTTCTGTTGCCCAGTAACGGAATCGAAGCTTCTGCATCTCCAGTTTTGATTTGATTTTTCCTTTGCATTCACAGGGAAGGGTGCTGGATGACCACACATCCTTTGTGAAAATAGGTATTTCCGTGGACTTCCGGGCTTCTGGCCCTCCACGGCACGGGGCAGGCAGATTAAGCCTGACTGAGGACTAGGTGAAGCGTCAGGATTTCCGGGTGGGTCTCAGGGCCTTTCAATTACGAGATCACTAGATCACAGTGCAGATTGGAAGCCTTAGCTGCCTTTCTTCTTCTTTGCATCAAAACCCAGATGTTTATCCGCCATTTGTCGGGCTAAGGCTTTTAAAGCTCCATTGTTGTGGGTTGTCCAGGGCGCGATAAATCCCAGCATTTTTGACCTTCATTCCACAACATGACTTCAATATCTCCTAATTCCTTTTTATGAAACAAATTGCCTCAATCACCTTCCCATTTAAGCAACTGCAGCTTAAATTGTTTTTGTTCTTTCCTAAGTTCTTTGTCCAGATTAAATGCCGTTGCGCGGAACGCACCGCTCTCGGCTGAAGTGGGGAGGCCGATTCGATTAGTATAGACGCGGAATAGGGTAAGTACTGTGTCAGTGTCCTCTCTAGAAGAGGTGACACATTGAGGGATATTAAGAATGGCCATTTAATGTAAAATCTCAGATAATACATGAGTTAAATGGAGAAAATGAGAGAAAGCTTTTAAGCATCCTCCCAAGACGGATTGCAGAATAATATTATTGGACACGGGAGGGGGCTGATTGACACCGTCAGGAGGCCATTATCGCAGTGGTGTGGAATCATTATGGCAAAAAGCATCTCCGAGCTGAGGCTCCGGAGAAGCAACACATAATGGGTTATCAATAGTGGACTGATGATTGGGCTCTATTATGTTACAAACAGAAACTTCCTGTTGTGTAATTCAAACCTAGCATTCAGATGAATGGGCCGGAGTGGAGCCCCATTTCCTCTGAGAGTAAGGGGAGTAATGGGCTTGGCGGGAGGGACGGATGATAAGACAGTCACCTGGCAGTGGTGTTTGCAGCTTTCTGTGGACCAAGGATTCAACAAACGCCCTTTAAAATTTCGCTTGTCAGTCCAGTAAGACTACTTGTGAAAATCAGAGGCAGCCTCCATGGCTGACTATCTTCAGTTTTGAGCTAGCAGGCTAAACCACTAGTTATCTTCATTACTGGAGTTTTGAGCATCTACCTTAACCCAGACTCTACCCTGCTGCCCTTAAAACTGCCAAGAGGCCAATGTCATCCAATGTCATCCTCAGTGCATTGCCAGGAACTGTAGGCCAGAGAGAGGTCTCAACTCCAATTTCCAGTTTGTAGATGAAAGGTGAGGTTGGGATTTGGTCTCACCTTGTATAATTCAAAGCCCAGCAATTTTCTCCCATAGCAGGTCGAGTACATGTATATGAGTGTGTGTGTGTGTTTGTGTATGTGTTTGGCATGCATGTATATGTATGTATATGTGTGTGTACATGCATGTCTATAGATGTGTATATTATGCCTGTGTATATGTGATTATGTGTGATGCATGTATATAAATGTGTATATGTATATAAATGTGTGCATGCATATATGTCCATATATATGTGTTTATGTGCATCTGTGAATACATGTCTATACGTATATGCATGTGTATATGCATATATATGTGCATACATACATGCAAATTTGTGTACATGTGTTTATGTGCATATATGTATATACAGTCTATATATGTATGTGTATATATGTGTATGTTCATACATGAGTGTATATATGTCTATGTTATGTATACATGTGTATATGTGCTAATATTTGTGCATGTATACATATATGTATGTATATGTGTGTGTTATGTTTAGGTTATGACAAGGACAGATGCAATGAAATGAAGGGACCTTTTTATTGTGTATTCTGATTCTGGTTAGAATGTCTCACCAGGGGTAGGAATTAACTCTTTAATAAAACCAAAAGCCTAGGGAGGGCATGGGCCAGTAGCAGCTTGTGTCCTGTTGACATCTGACCTGAGGACTCCTCCTGACAATCACCTATGATTGTGTGTGATGTGGGAGGCAGGAGAGCCAGCAAAAAGCAAAACAGGAGGCAACGAGCAGGTGAAGAATGGGCCGCCACCTGTGCAGCAGTGCACAGCTGTTCAAAGGCAAACTAGACCCATGGGTATTGATGCAGAAAGATCCCCAGGATTAAAAGCAAAAGTCAGGATGGGCAGAGGTGGCTCACTGGGTAAAGTTCTCGGCAAACATGAGGACCAAGGTTCAGATGCCCAGATCCCATGAAAAAGCCGGGTAGACATGACACTCCACATGCAAATCCAACCAACCTCTATCTGATAGAAACAGGAAAAGACCAGAACAAACTGGTTTGCCATACTAGCTGCAATGGTGAGCTCTGGGTTCTGTTAGATCCACCTCAATGTATAAAGTGTGCAGCAGCTGGGGAAGTCACGGGATGTCAACCACAGGTCTCCAAATGTACATGTGAATGCATGCACATGCATGAACATGTGCTCTAGTGGTGTGTACACAAACATACTGAAAGAAAAGGCAGATACCATAATCAGTATTTGTAATATCAGTTACCTTTGAAAGAGTATGTTCATGTATACATATATGTGCCAGGAATTGGGACCAGTGCTTTGTACGTACTACACACACTACACTATACTACACTCCAAGACCCCATATATATAATTTTGCCATATAGAGAGATATACTTTTAAATGTGTATAGATGTGCATATGGATGCCTTAACTATATATGTGTAATATGTGAGTAATATATTTTATATCTACAATTACATATGCACAGAAAGTGTTCAGAAATTTTCTAGGAGAAGCAAACAGAACTGGCTACCACTGTGGGGAAGCCCAAGGCTCTCGGATGCAAGCAAGGTTTGTGTCTTCTTAGATAGATTTCCACATTTTCTGGAGCTTTAATAAAAATCAGTATTATTTTATTAAAAATACTCAGTCTCTGCTGATTTGATTTTCTTAATTATGCCTTTCTCTAAATGTTTCATAGTAAACATGCTCACTCATAATATATAATTGGTATTTAAAAGTTATTATAGTCTCTAAAAGTTCCAGAAGAAGCACATTCAGTTATATTTATCGAGATATATTTCACATACCATAATATTTGCCTGCTTAAAGTTCAGTAGTTTTTAGTGTGTTTGGAGTTCTGCCATGACTTGGGCAGTTTGACTTCACAGCATCTTTCTCAGTAGGAGCTCACACTCTGGAAAGTCTCTTCTCATGGTCCTCTCTCACCCTCCTCACTGGACTGACATCTGTAGCCCATCTCTGTACATCTCTATTCCTGTTCCTGAACATTTAATATGAATGAAACTCACCGCGCATGGTGGCGCGGTTGAACTAGAATTGCCTACCCCACCCCACCCCCACCCCACCACCTCCATGTTTAGCTGTTGAAAAATTGGCTTTCAGCTGGTTATATGCTTTCAGAAGGAAATGGAGACTTCAGAAGGCATGGCTTTGGCTGGAAGAAGTAGAGTACTGGAGGTGGGCCGGTGAAGGGATTACCTGGCCTACAGCCCCACCTCTGTGCCTCTTTCTTTGCTTCTGTCTTCCATGAGACAGGTCCTCTGTTCGCAGGCACCTGCTTCACCATGGTCCGTGGAGAGAAAGAGCGTGCTCTGTAACCATGAGCCACGGTGCATTATGCCTCCCTCTCAACTGCTGTACCTGGGGGTCATGACCGTGAAGGAAAGTCTGACTCATATGTGGATTCTTCTAGGGTTGGCTTTCCTTCTTAGCATCACCGCCACTTTAGCATACCATAGGGATACGTCTGCAAAAGCACATCCATGCGGGAGCATGACTGAGTTCTTCTCCCCTTTCGAAGGCCAAATAATACTCTACTTTGTGGCTCAGCCATAGTCTATCACCCATTGCCACTTGATGAACACCTTGGGTCTACAGCGAGTGACCCAGCTGTACACACATGTGCACAGGCTTTGTGGTGGGATTGCTACGAGGAATGCTCACCCTACATTCACTACCTTGAGGAATCACCACAGCATTTTCCCAAGTAGCTGTACCATTTTGCAATTAAAAGCCCAGTGTCTCAGCATCCTAATGAGCGCATTACCTCCTGTTTAATAGAGCTGCATCCTAAGACATCCTAAAATTGCACAAATCCATTCGTTGTGGTTTGAATGTGTGCTCCCCCATTCATGCTCATGATTGGAGTGTTTGGTCCTCAGATACTGGTGCTGCTTAGGGAGGTTCCGAGAGTGGAGCTGAGATGGAGGAAGAGGACAAGGCGAGTCCTTAGGTTATATCATCCCTGGCCACTCTTCCTCTTTTGGTCAGTCAGGCTGGGAACAATGTCCTCTGCCATGTGTTCCAGTCACCTCGATGTCCTTAACCAAGCATATGGGAGCAAAGGAGCATAATGATGTTACCATTTGAGACTGTGGGCCAAAATAAAACCCTCTCCCTTTAATTTTAATTAAATTAATTAATTACATTAATTAATTTTAAATTCCCTTGGGTATTTTGGTCACAGAGACATAAAAAGAAACTAATAAACCATTGTTATTGGAAAATGTCAGGGGAGCCTGGCATGGTGGCACATGCTCTTAATCAAAGCAGGCAGAGACAAGAGAATAACTATGAGTCTGACTGAGGCCAGCCTGATCTACAGAGCAAGTTCCAGGTCAGCCAGGATAGGTCTGGAACATTGAGAAACCCGGTCTCAAAAATAATAAGAAAAAAAAAGTCAGGAAAGCCATGACCGGCCCCGAAGCTTAAAGGAAACTCTCTCCCCATCATTTTTCTTACCTCTCCTCCCTCTTTCGAGGGAAATACAAGGCTATATGCCTCTTTCTAATAGCTTTTCTTCATAGCTGTCTTGTTTTTACTTACATATGGTCAAAATACACATGCTATTGTGTGATTGCTGCTTGTTGTTCTATATGAACTCTCATAGATCTGTAAAAGAAAAAAAAATTAAATTGGGGGCTAGAGAGACGATCCAGTCGGTAAGAGCACTGGCTGCTCTTCCAGAGAACCCAGTTTCAATTCCCAGCACCCACATGGCCACATGGCAGCTCACAAATCTCCTAACTCTAGTTTCAGGGGGATCTGGTGCCCTCTTCCTGCCTCTTAAAGGACCAGATATGCATGTGGTACATAGACATGCATGCAGGCAAAATACAGAAATTACATTTTTTAAAAATTATTTTTAAAATGCTGTTTATATGACTAAGATGAATTTTTAAAGATCTCTCTACATTTATCTTAGAATTAAGGAGCCCAGTTTCCTCCCTGGATTCATTCCATTCTGGCTTGACTTTATGCCAGGACACTATTTAGAGTACAGGCCCCTCCACACACACCCTCACTCCCGCTAGGGGGCCAAGCTTCTTAAAGTTCATTGTGATTCTAAGGTCAGACTTTTAGAAGGCAAATTATGGTTCTGCCATTGACAAGTTCATTGTCCCTGGGTCTCTGTGCCTCAGTTTCCATGTGTGTGAACTGAGAATAAGAAATAACTCGTACTCATAAGATGATAGAGGAAGTGTGGACAGAGCCTTCAGCTGTGTGGCCCCTGGCTGCCCCTCCCCACTGTTAGCTAAATGTTCAGTTTAGAGGCCCAGGCCCAGGAGAAGCCGGCTTTAGTGTAATTCTCCCCGATGTGAAGCTGTCTGGGAACTAAATAGTTCCATGTGTGATCATCAGGGACTCCCAGTCCTGGGAGTTAAGACCTCAACCCAGGAGAGTTGGGTAGGGCTACAAGCCCTAAGCCTCACTCTTTGATTGAACTCAAATTGCAAAATGAAGGGTAATCGCAATAGCAGGTCATTATCCATTCAACCCAAGCTGGGCCATCACAAAGGATATTAATATAGCCATAAAAATGAGTCCAGATCCTAAGGCTAAGCCCTCAAGAGAAGCCAGACAGAGGGAAACAGTGACTATTGCCATCAGGATTGAGAACGTGAAGCCTGCAACTGAGGATGTGTAGCTGCCGCCATGGTTTGGGGTACAAGGAACCAACTGTTTGTGATTCCAAGTGTTTGCTGACAAAAATCTGGTGGCCAGCCAGTCCCCTACTGACCCTTTTATCCCTGGGACTTAACCAGCCCTCACTTCATCTTGGACAAAGTCATAGATGAACTGTGATTATTGGACTCTGTAAAACGATCAATAAATATTTGTTGAATTGTGCTGAATCAATTGGACTTTTATTTACTTGTTAACTCCCAAAGCCAATGGCAAACCCTGAGTCAAGGCCCTTTGGATATGCTAATGAGACAGTTACATTGACCGGGCCATCAATTTAGGATGCTATGGATCTGCTGCTGGTGGTGACTAGGCAGGGACTGGTTACCATAGATCAGCCAGGGCTGTGGGACTCTGCTGAAGATGTGAAGGGAGAGATGGCTTTGATTGGCTGACCCTTTCTTGCTCTGATGGCCAATCTCAATGCTCGGTCTTATGTATACGTGAAAGAAGATTCTCTGTCATCTGGGGGATTGCGCTCCTCTTGTGTCCTAACTTTTCAGGGAAGATTCTTCATTGCTTGCCAACTCAAAGCCTTCTGTGATTCCCAAGGGGAGCTAATGTTCCCGAGATCTTTATGCTTTTTCATCCTTCCTTCAAAACGGAATTAAGTTGTGTTTGTTATTGCTTGAATTGAAATGGGCTCTAATTCACTTTGTTGGTTAGCTTACTTTCAAAATCAAAACCGGTTTCCTGCTGCTTATTTAAAGGGGGAAAAAAAAAGCCAAGAAGAGCATAAACGCTCAGTGGTCAGATCAAGTTTCTACTGTTACATTTATTCATTTCCTGTAAGATGATCATGCTATCTGTTTCACAGAGCAATGGAGACATGTCTGAAGATGTGGGAAGGAAGAGCTGGCTCACATAAGTCCCATTACACCTTTAAGACAACCTCTGGGAAGAGACAAAGACCCTACAGAGATGAGGGCCAACTGTGCAGCAGAAACAACCAGCATTTGCCACATCAGTTGATTTTCACACCAGTGCTGTGAATTGATTTTTTTTTGGTCAGCTGTGACCATGGTAGCCAGGCAGGGCCACCAAAATTGCTAGAGTAATATAAATAAAACATAGAAGTCAGGGGTTGTATAATGTGTTGGTTGGGTTGCTTTGTTTTTGTTTTGTTTAGTTTTTGTCTTGTTTTGTTTTGTTTTTGGTCATATTGACACAAACCTAGACATATCTGGAAAGAGGGATTCTAATTGATAATTGTTGCCATAGGATTGGTTTGAAAGAAAGCCTGTGGTGTGTTTTCTGATGACTGATCGCTATGGGAGGGCCCAGTCATCCAGAAGCCAACAGCGCTGGAAAGTGGAAGTGGTCCTGGGTGGTATAACAAGGCATGTTGAGCAAACCATGGGGAGCAAGTCAGTAAACAGCATCCCTCTTCATCAGCTCCGGCCTCCAGATTCCTGCCTTGACTACCCCGATGATGGACTGTGCCAGAGGCTGAAACAGCCGCTTCCCTTCTCCAACTGCTTTTGGTCATGGTGTCTCTTCGAACAATAGAGAGCCCAACTCAGATACAGGATCTCCAGTTGTTCTGCTCAGGGACCACATCTGTCAAAACCAGTCACCTAATTATGTTGATTTTAAAAAGAGAGAGGACGTGTGACCCTTTCTTATGTTAGAAAGAGAAAGAGCCAGAAATAGTGGTGGGTGGCAGAAATAACTGCCAAAAGGTACCAGAACTGTCCAGCAAAATCTTGACACGGGAAATCTGGACATTGGCTGAAGGTCCTAAGCTCTACCAGTCCCTATTTTCCCACTTTGCTCTCCCTTTTCTCAACTTTACCCTCTCACTCTGTCTACTCTGTCATCCCTGGGTAAGGTGAGGTACCACGTCTGACTCTCACTGACATTCTCTGAGAGCCTCTCAAGTCTGTATCTGTCAAGAGCTAGAGTGAAGAGCTCCTCTAGCAGGAAACTCAAAAGGACAAAGGACTTGAACAGATATTTTACAAAGAAGACAGATGGATGCCCACAGACACAGCGCTCAGCATCATCAGGAAAATGAAAGCTAATAGAATATTGACATCCCACCACACACCCACTGAGATGGTTAAAACTAAAGAGAATGATATTGACAAATGTGGACAAGCATGTGGAGCACCCTGAATGCTCATCCTTGGGGAGCATGGGAGATGATACCTCACTTTAGGGAAAGGTGTGGGGTTTTATATACATAACTGAACAGACGATGGCTTTACACCACTGAACTTACAGTAGCAATAGCATTTCAGTTCTAGACATTTACCCAAGAGACACAGAGTCACATGATTTCTAAATGAATTGGCAGAGGGGTGGAGCGATAGATAGTTCAATGGTTAAGAGTGCTTGCTTTCAGAGGATTCAAATCCGGTTCCCAGAACCTACATGGAGTGGCTCACCACAACCATCTTTAGCTTCCACTCTAGGGGTCCCACACCCTCTTCTACCCTCCCATGGTAGTCACATGGATGTGATATGCACAAGCATAGGCAGGCACACACACACACACACACACATACACACACACCGTGCATACATGCCCACCCATCCATCCACACACAGAGGGTATGTATAGAAATTAAAGTTGTGTGCTCAGTTCAGCAGCATATATACTAAAATTGGAACAATACAGAGATTAGCATGGCCCCTGTGCAAGGATGACACACAAATTTGTGAAATGTTCCATATTCTTATCATAGGATCACAGGATCTCAGGAGCTTGGTCCTACCAGGATTTCGGGATCCCAGAGGCAGCTTGACTCCCAGGAGTTCTTACACACAGGATCTCAGGATCAAAGGATCACAGAGACAGTTGTACTCTAAGGAGTTCTGACACAACCAAGATAACAGGAGGAACAAGCTCCAGTCAGAGACAGTGAGTGCAGGTAGCACTAGAGATAACCAGAAGGCAAAAGGCAAGCACAAGAACATAAGCAACAGAAACCAAGATTACACCACAGCAAGTCCTGGATACACTATGACATCGGAAAAGCAAGATTCAGATTTAAAATCACTTCTCATGATAATGATAGAGGACCTTAAGAAGGATATAAACAACTTCCTTAAAGAAAGAGAGGAGAACACAGGTAAACAGTTAGAAGCCCTTAAAGAGGAAACACAAAAATCCCTTAAAGAATTAAAAGAAGGGCTGATGAGATGGCTCAGTGGGTAAGAGCACCCGACTGCTCTTCCGAAGTTTTGGAGTTCAAATCCCAGCAACCACATGGTGGCTCACAACCATCCGTAACAAGATCTGACTCCGTCTTCTGGAGTGTCTGAAGACAGCTACAGTGTACTTACATATAATAAATAAATGAATCTTTTTTAAAAAAAGAATTACAAGAAAACGCAACCAAACAGATAAAAGAATTAAACCAAACCATCCAAGATCTAAAAATGGAAGTAAGAACAATAAAGAAATCACAAAGGGAGACAACCCTGGAGTTAGAAAACCTAGGAAAGAGATCAAGAGTCATAGATGCAAACATCACCAACAGAATACAAGAGATAGAAGAGAATCTCAGGGGCAGAAGATACCATAGGAAACACTGACATAACAGTCAAGGAAAATGCAAAATGCAAAAAGCTCCTAACCCAAAACATCCAGGAAATCCAGGACACAATGAGAAGACAAAATCTAAGGATAATAGGTGTAGAAGAGAGTGAAGATTCCCAACTTAAAGGGCCAGTAAATATCTTCAACAAAATTATAAAGTGTTAGTCTGTCTGAAGCACTATAATTCATACAGTCACCACCCCCCCTCAAATCCCGCTGTTTACAATTAGAAAAATGGATAAACAAACCAAGATATGATCTGATAACATAATTAAGCAACAAAAGGAAGTGATTGTTGGTATAAAAAAACTAAATAAGTCCTCAAAACGTGACGCTCAATGAAGTGACTTTATTCTATGAAGGATATAGTGTTTGAGTGCACTGAGCATTAAGGAAGTTCTGCAATGGGTGAAATTAATTCTTGGTTCTTCTTCTTCTTCTTCTTCTTCTTCTTCTTCTTCTTCTTCTTCTTCTTCTTCTTCTTCTTCTTCTTCTTCTTCTTCTTCTTCTTCTTCTTCTTGTTTTTCAAGATAGGGTTTCTCTGTATAGCCCTGGCTGTCCTGGAACTCACTCTGTAGACCAGGCTGGCCTCGAACTCAGAAATCCAGCTGCCTCTGCCTCTCTAGTGCTGGGATTAAAGGCGTGCGCCACCACACCCAGCGTGATTCTTCTTTTTAATGGAAGAATCCTTGCTTCTGTGGTATAGAGTCAGAAAGAACATGGGAAGAAGAAGGAGAGAAGCTGGGTGGGACCTCATAATCTCTGTCTGGAGGGGATGTCTGCTCTGTGGTATAAATGCATTTGTTGAAAACATACAACACACATATAACACACCTGTCATAAGTCACTGTAAATACTTAGAATGCTATTGGTAAATCTTAAGCCCCACTGAGCAACATTCAGGCTTAGATATGTTTAGGGCTAGATTTTACGGATGCCTAAAACTCGCTCTGTGGTACACAGCAATGAAAGTTAGTGAGATGAACTGGTGGGGTATAGAGGACAGTTTACAGTAAGCAAATGTAGTAAGAGTTTGCATGTAGAGTCTGGGTGGTGTGCCATTGAGAGTTTGCACATAATTTCTTCAAGCCGTGCAAGGGAGGAAGATGTCCCATGGGTTCTTGGACTTAGCCCTGCTTGACTGAGGCCAAATTTTGCCATGCATTTGCTGTGTGGCTTGAACAAGATTCTTAGACACATTGGGTTTTCTTCCTGGAGGAGCTGTGAATATTAAGACAGATCAAATGTATTAAAATATATATATACTCATTCTCCAGTAAATACCAGGTCATTTCAGGCCTTAAATTATTCTTCTGCTGGTCTGACTTCCTGAAGATGAATAGTCTGAGGGCATCTTTGCTTTGTCATTCCAAAAGCCTAAGTCTGCAGTGTGAGTGGGAACTCCTATTCACTTAAGTCAGTGCCAGGCACACAGTGGACAGGATCCATGGGGCTGCCTGGCCATACATGGTGACACACAGTCTCTGAACAACAGCCACCAGAGGGGGACTCACAGGAAGCAGGTTGAAGAGGACTCTGGTGAAATGAGCAGTCAACACTGCTCATTTGGCCCTTTTTTCCTGAGCTGCTGGGGGTTTGGAGGAGGGCGCTGAGGGGAGATGGTGGCCAGGACTAGTGGTAGCTGTGGAGACAGGCTACGTGCCTCTGTGTGCCTCTGTGTGTGTGTGTGTGTGTGTGTGTGTGTGTGTGTGTGTTGGTGTCTGATTGTCCATGTCTGTCTGTCTATGTGTCTGTCTCCAAAGCAACTCGTTCCTTCCCTCTGCACATACTAGAAACACGGGGCTCTGTTAAATGTGCAGTAGCCAGGCCCCTAGATGCAGTTCCTTTTACCTTTTACAAAGCTGAAGTGAGGATGTTCAAGAAAATATTGTTGATTCATGTCTTAGCTGTATTTAATACAACCACTGCCTTTAAGCTGGGGGAGGAAGGAGGTGGCTGAGGACCATTCGCAGAGCTATAAAAGCCACAAGTATATTACATGCAATAGACTGACTAAAATCTGTCCCAGGCCCACATTAGTGGAAGCCCATCATCTCCCTCTTGTCAGAACATCAGATATAAAAGGGTCTCCTGAAATGGGCAGTGTGACCCTGGCAGACCAGCCAGGCAGCAATATCCTGTCACCTGTAATTAGAGCCCCCCAAATTCAACTTCCAAAACAGGGCATGGGTCTCCAGAGAGCCATTGCTGGATTGTTTGTTTGTTTTTGATTAAGCCACCTTCTCAGTCGGTCATTAGCATCATCAGGAAAAGTTGTCGCTCATCAACAGTTCCTTAGATGTGTGAATAGTAATTTAGTACAGCGACCTTAGAGTACATAAAATCCAGGCATACTGGCTGTGCCATCTGAACCTCTCAGCCTCTTTTATGTCATCTGTAAAATGGAGCTGGAAACCTCAAGCACCCTTTGGCAAGGTGACTGAGAGGGTTAAAAGTGATGCTAAGGCGCCAGGCACTGCACTAAGCTCCCAGTAGCATTGGTATGCTAATGACGTGGGTATAATGATGATGGATGGCCCTGGCTGCTGGGGTTAAGGAGTCTTCAGGATGCTAGCGGGAGGTCCAGCTTTGCTTGCAAATAGCTCTGATACAGAATAGAGAGGTAGGTGATCAGAGAGGTCTGAACAGTAGGGCAAGGGGCCACCCATGGGCGGGGCGGGCAGGGGATGCTGAAAGTAAAGTGCTTGTGAGTTGGCTTTGGAGAAAATGCATGTGGACTGAGCCTAGAAAAATGGGAGAGCTGAGGACAGGACTGCGGTGCTCAGGGTGATCCACAGAGAGCCACCTGTACCTTCTCACAACCCAAGATCTTGCAGGCCTGGGTTGCCAGGCATTGGTGTTTAATTTGCACCCAGATGCCCGAGAAGTCTTGGTGTAAGAACTGGAACAGGACTCCACCCTTCCTTTTCTAGGAAAAGAGGCACAGATGGATGGATGGATGGATGGATGGATGGATGGATGGATGAATTGATGGATGGACACAAAGCTGGATGCATGAATGGGTGAGTGGATGGATTGGATTGATGGATGGACAGATAGATGAATAAATGGATGGGTGAGTGGGTGGGTGGATGATGGATGGACGGGTGGATGGACAGCACTCAGACTGCATCTGGAAAGGACAGCTGAGGATAGGTGGAGGAGATCCTTAAGCCACGGGCTTAGCTTAAATCTCTAGCATCTCATGAATTAGCATGAAGTCCTAGAGTTGAGGACTGAGTTCAAATTTCCTCCTGCCCACTGTCCCCTTCCCATCAGCTGTGTGACCTTGAACAAATATCTGCACTTCTCTGGGCTTCAGTGGTTTGCTTCTGTGTGGGAATAATGGCTCTTGTCTTGTAGGATATTTGAAGCTTAAATGGATGAGCTGGGATCTCTTAAGCTGTAGTGCTGGTACTGGGTACAGAACAGGTATGTCTTTGAAGTTGTATAGTTTTAGGATAACACCCTTTCTCCATCTCTGGTTCTGTCATGTGCTGGTTATGTTTCCTGGTCAGATGACTGACCCAAGGAAACTGGGGTGAAGGAAGCCTCTGGGTGCTGGGTGCTCTGGGTGCTGGGTGCTCTGGGTGCTGAGTGCTGGGTGCTCTGGGTGCTGAGTGATGAGTGGTGTAATTGAGAACTGGATGCTAGATAGAGCATCTATCAGTCTGAGGGTACAGGAGCCCACCCTGGGATTGGCTGACATCCACTTACCTTCTTGTCTTGCCCAGTATGTACCATTGTCTAAGGGTCATTGAAAAAAAGCACAGCTTGTCCTAGTCTTAGTCTGGAGTTGCCATGTGAGTCTTCGTGGAGGGCCTTTGATGGATGGCCATAGTCAAAATATGCCTTCCTCCAATGCTCCATCACTTGTGGACTCCCTCTCAAGTCCCTGACTCTGCAGTGAAAGCCCGGTGTGCCCCACCTTCTCTTCACTCACCTTGAGACTCCAAAACCTAAGTGAGAAACCACCTTTTTGCACTCAATCATAACAAGCCACCTTGATCATAAATTAAGTTATAATGCCTGTGCCTACCAGATGAGCTAGCAAGAAACCTCTTGGCCTTGCCATAAATTAACTCGTTGATCAAATTTTAAATGAATTATAAAAGTTGAAAATTAAATCTGGCTAAATTAGGGGCTTCCCCTGTTATTTGAAAGAAGCTGGGGCTGCCAGCTTTGAGCTCAGAGCTCTGCAGACTCTCAGACCAAACTTCTGCAATCAACTTCCTGCCCGTACATCCTCAGCCACACCCTCCAGAGCCACACATCACTTGGCTTGTGGTGGCTCAACATCAGCCAAAATGTCCCAGTAATTTTGACAGTGAATGGCCTCTCTGCATGTTGAGCAAA
The DNA here is from genome assembly GCF_978045245.1 of Mus caroli. Lineage (NCBI taxonomy): Eukaryota > Metazoa > Chordata > Mammalia > Rodentia > Muridae > Mus > Mus caroli. The sequence goes on along the minus strand of NW_028227265.1, from coordinate 37,446,100 downwards.
GGCACTTTGACTTATTAAGTTTTAGCTCTTTATGTTGATTTATACAGAAGTTGAGAGAATAGGAAGGTGACTCCACATATCCGCCATATTGAATCACTGGGCAGTACAGGAAATAGCCAGGGTTATTGCATGCTAAACTTCCCACAGGCTGCTTCGTCTCTGATTTGCTTGTTTCTGGGAAGGTTAACAGAAACAAAGACACCACCCAGCATCTTTGTGTATGAAATTATGAATCCCTTTGAGAAGGTAATGAAGAGACAATCATGATGTTGATATTGTTTTGGAAAAAGAGAAATGGAAACTTTGAAAAGACCCTTGCATGTCAAAAGCTGGTGGGAACTTCAACACATGTAGAGTCTAAAGCAGTGATTATCAACTTTCCTAATGCTGCGACCCTTTGATACAGTTCCTCATGTTGTAGTGACCCCCCCAACCACAGAAGTATTTCATTGCTGTTTCATAACTGTTAAGAATTGTAATGTAAATATCTGTTTTCTGATGGTCTTCCGTGACCTCTGTAAAAGGGTTGTTCTACCTCCAAAGAGCTCATGACCCTCACTTTGAAAACTGCTAGTAAGGAGAATGGTCATTGTTTTGAATAGGCCCCTTCAGTCGCTTGAGGTTAACCCATCCCCATATTACCATCATACAGACCCAGAACTGTGCACATAGAGCATAGTTAAGATGGAGAGGCCTTCCCACTCCTAGCTAGCAGAGTTGGGATCCAGAGCTTCCCATAGGCTGTAGGGAAGAGACAGGGAAGGAAGTCACGAGTAGCAAGGAGTGAGATGAAACAGTGCTTTCCTAGGGAGATACCAAGTGTGGGCTGACTAATCCTCATATCAGTCTACCACGGGATGTAGGATCTCTCAGCCAGTCCCCAGAGAATGACCCAGGGGCCATTGTTGCCTCCTCTTGGCTGGCTGCCATATTGAAAATGGCAAGGCAAGAGTGGGGGCTGAAGAAATAACTTCATGAAGAGGCTCTGAGTAGATTTCATATTTACCCATGCTATCTTAAACGGGAAGACATTGGGATCAATGAGACTCGGAGCCCTAGGGGAGGATGCAATCAATCTGATAAAACACACCGAGAGATACTGTTGCCATCTTGCCTTCTGGCGTCTATACTTCTATGATGCCACATGAGGAGGTCAGAGGTACAGTTTCTGAGCTTCAAGCTCAGATGTGGCTCATGGTCATGGTGGTACAGATTTAAGGGTGATACCCAGTATTCTGGACAGAGATTGTGTTGTAGACTGGATGTGAAATGTGCTCTAGAGGCCTGAGCTTTGAGGTGTTGGTCCCTTGGCTGGCTGTGCTATGTTGGGAGCTTGTGGGAACTTTGGGAGGTGGGACCTTGCAGGGGCAAGTAGTCACTGGAGATGAGCCTTACAGGGCCATATCATCCCTTGTTTCTTCCTGTATTGTTTTCTCTCTTATCTACCCTGGAGTGATTACCCTGCTAATACACCACCATTATGTCCTGCCCAGTGTGTGAGACCAAACTCCCATGGCTTGAAACCCCTGAAACCATGAGCCAAAATAAAATTCACCTCACCTAAGTTGCTTCTGCCACACGCGTTGTTCATAGCCCTGATGCAAGTCAGTAAGACAGACACTATACAGCTATTGCTGTTCTCATGACTTCTTCTGGTCAATGTTTGCAGCTACAGCCCATGAGTGGGCATCAAATTCAAGGGAGTGGTCCACAATGGGCATTAAAAGCATGATGCATATAGGTTACTAGGAGAGATCACTGGTCCTCAAGTACATCTTCAAAGGACTCCTTTGCACTCGCTCCCTCCTTCTCTCTGTAGCTAAGATTAGGAGGGAATATCAGAGGGACTGGACATGTCCTGGGGGAAGATCACAAAGCAACTCTCAAAGCAAGAGAGGATGATGCCGGAGACAGCCATTTTATACTAGCTCCCCTTTATCGCAAGTAGGTATTGTATACTGGCTCCCCTTTATCATAAGTAGGTTTTGTTTTGATACAGTGCAAGTCAAAGAGTGAACTCCAAATCCTGAAAGCCCAAGATCAAAGGATTCTGACTCCTTTCCACAAGCTCCTGGCCACTTGGTGGCAGGTGAGCTTCCAGGTACCCCAGATCACAACTAGAGGTGCCGGAGAGGAAGGCAATGCAGACAGAAACAGCTCTAATTATCCAGAGCTGGCTTGAAGAGGTGCCAGTGTTGACTGGCCACTAAGCCTGGGAAGACAGAGAGTGACACAGGAGTTATTTAGAATAAGCAAAGCCCCTCTTCAATCAACCCTTCAAGATAATTAGAAAGCAAAAGGACAGTTCATTAATGATCTCACAGCCAGGGCCTCAACTACTGCCTTTGCTTTAATTTGCTCTTTCCAGGCAAAGGAAACACAGAACTTTCACAGTTTTGCACTGTGATTCATTGTTTTTTTTTTGTTTTTTTGTTTTGAAAACAAACAAACAAACAAACAAACAAACATTCTACATTGCAAGCGTGCATAGACACATACAGGTGCGCATACACATGGAAACATCACTGTGCAAAATCCTGAAACAAATATTATGTATTCGTGTTATGTACAATGTATTCTGATCATTTATTTTCCAGATAAGCCTATGTTGTTTTCAATGCCTGCAGTGGACTATTCCCTTCCATTTGATATCCATTCATGGGATGTAGCCGCCACTGGCTACAATTCATCTTGGTATTTCTGCAGAAGCACTCCAAGGTAGACACTTTCCTTTTGGCTTTGCCCTTTGCCTAGAGCTGGAGCCTAAGGTACATTGGGACTGAGCTATTGTTCCAGGCCATTGTGTTGCAGTTAAAAGAAAGCCCATGAGAGGTCACACAATGATGAGGGTGCAGAAATGGTGTCTGCAGCTGAGCAGAATAGCAACGGGAAAACCCTGACATGCAGGAGCAGAGGAGCCTTGAGCTGCTGCAACACCTGAGTCCTCTAGGGAGTCTAGAGTCACACCAACTTGGGAAGTCCCATACACTTCTGATGTTAGTTATCTTGTTCTCTGATGTAGGAGGTGTCTAGAAGCATCTATTGCTATCTTACTTAGAGTTTCTATTGCTGGGAAGAGACACCATGATCTCCTATAAAGAAAATATTTTACCAGGGCTAGCTTACAGTTTCAGAGGTTTAGTCCATCATTGTTGTGATGGGAAGCACGGCAGTGCCCAGGCAGGCATGGTGCTGGAGAAGGAGCTGAAAGTTCTACATCTTGATCCGCAGGCAGCAGAAGGAGACTGTGTGCCACACTGGGCAGAATTTGGGCATAGGAGACCTCAAAGCTTGCCCCCATAGTAACACACTTCCTCCAACAAGGCCATAGCCCCTAATAGTGCCACTCCCTAAGGGTCAAGCATTCAAGCACATGAGTCTATAGGGGCCAAACCTATTCAAATCACCATAATTGTCTTTACCTGATAAATACCACTATCAGTTTTCACTCATTGTAACAAGGAAAACTGCCCTCAGACAATACCAAATGTCTCCGACGAGGTGAAACTGTTGCCAGTTACTTGTTGATCAAAAGTAAGGCTAGGTAGAATTATAACTAGAAAATTAAAATTGTCAGTATTTTGCTTTAGATTTTTTAAAATTATCAAAACTAAGCTTTAATATATACACCCACATGTTATTTAATATATGTAAGACAAAGGTCTCCTTGATAAGGACACTGTATTTCCTAAAGTCAGTGGAAAAATGTCTCCCTGCTATGTCTCTAATGGAAGCTAGAGTTGGTGGCTCAGGCGGAGGTGTGCTGGAAGGTTCTGGAAGCATGTTCTATATGCGCATTATAGTGGCACTGGAGTATAGCCACAGAGCTTCCAGCGAGTCTGTCTAGTTCATGTTCTGCAGCAAGGCTGCATGCCTATCGTATCGTACCAGGACTGGTAGATGAGGGCACTGTTTGCACCATATATTCGGGGAGTCTGGGTACAGGCAGATGCATCTTGGGTAGTAATTTTCTTTCCTGATTTTCTTTTGATGATCTCTGTAGTTTCATGTTTCTATCCACATGGTTAGGAAGAGTCCATACCCAGTCTAGGAATGAAGTGAGAACATAAGGAGAACATACGACATTTCCCATTCCTTGACACTTCATTTGGTTCAGAGATGGGCCATGAGTCCTGAGCTGGTTGCAGAAAGATTCTGGTACAGAAAAAGCGTAAGTGTGGGAATGGGCCATGAAAGCCAGGGCTACTGGGAGCCAGTGTGAAGGTAAGCAGATGTCTTGTCTGAAGGGAGAACACCAAGAGGAGGGAAAACGCTAGCCCTGCTAACCTCACCTATGATGGCTTCAATAGGAAGTTGTTGCCACTCAGGACTTCTCAATGATGAGACAATCAATGAATTCCCATTTTTGCTAAAGGTGTTTCCCATAGGGCTTTGTCCCTCCTTCACAAATAAGTCCAAGTGTGACCAATAGAAAAATGGCTTTCTGTCTTTTTTTTTTTTCTCCAAACCAGATCACGTCTAGCTTTATTTCAGATGCTACTCAGAGCCAAGTGTGGTCTTCCAGGCAGGACATGAGTAGATGGTTGCTAACAGCACAAAGATTTTCAAAGTCCCTTCTTGGATAGACAACCCAAATCAGAGAGCCACTGTCTGGTGCAGTGGGGTCTTCGTACCGTGTTCTAACAGGGAGGGTGGAGAGTGAGGGCTGACATTTTACTCTGTTTAACACTATCGTAAGCTTACCCTGATTATCAGAAAATAAGCTAGTAGACTTATCCATCTGAAGAGCCACCAGCTATGGAAGAATGCGGTCTCAGCCTCTGAGAGGCATTACTGCAAAGACTAGATTTTCTAACACACTGTCAAAACCAGTTTCAAGTGTCTGAGCATGTCTCCAGTTTGGAGGAGTTGAGTCTATTTAAGGGCATGTTACCGTAGGCTGCAGGGACTGCTGGGAAATGTGACAATATACGTGCTACAAAATATCAAAGAAGAAAAGAAAGAAGAGCATGAACAAGAAGAAAAGGGGGCTTTCATGACAGCAGCTGTATCAGACTCAGAAGCTCATCAGCCTGTCTGAGTCTGAGATACTACTGGGTGATTGGTTGCCCAGACCACTGTCAAAAGCCTCCCAGAGGCCAAGTGCCCTCCTTTTTCTCCAGACTACTTGACTGGCATGAAAAGAGCCCAACTGCTCCGTGACTCATTTGTTGAGTTTGTTGGCAAAGGTGTCCAGGACCTCCCCTGACATATTCCTGCCACCGTGACAAAATGGTAATCACAGAGTGCATGGTTTGGTGGGAGCAGGGCTGGAGTGGGGGCAGGAGGATCACTCCTGAGCAGAACAGGTCCTTTCTTCTTGGATCCCCTGTGCCATTTGCCCATGTCCTGCCTGGAAAGATGTCACTTGCTTATGAACAGCATCCTTAATAAAGCTGGATGTGGTCTGGCTTGGGGGAAAAAAGACAAATAATAAGGGAAGCCATTCTTTCTTTTGATAATCTGATCCTACAGTGTTCAGGTAGTGACCATGTGGCTGGGGGCCACTTCCTGTTCCCCGGGGTTTGGTGTTCTCTGTGTCATTAGTCCTGTGGTTCCCAGCAGGACTGACTGTATATTCTTTTAAGTTAGCATTGGTTTCATGGCATGTGCTCAAGTCACAAAAAGAAATTACATCGAATATAGCAGTGGGGCCTGAAGGTGGGCTCTCTGGCAAGTGGACTAAGAAAAATGGTAGGGACAGGGACTGGATTCACGAGCAATAATGAAGTGCCATGTGTCTTCCTCTTGTTCACACTTGGACTTTCGAGCTGATTTTGTGACCCTGAGTGGGAGACCTTGCCTCTTAGAACCTCCATCTCTTTATCAAGAGAGTGTGATTACCTCCCTGTCACCAGGGTAGTCCCTGGGATATAGATACATGGCAGGTGCCACCAAAGGCATTATTGTTGCTGTTACTATAATCACAGAGAAAAGGTGGGAGTCCCCTCATTGAGAGTCCCCTCAGAGCGAACCACAGAAACATCATCTCTCCTCCTTTTCTTTCTTCCCTCTCTCTTCCTTCCTCCCTCTCTTCCTTCCTTTTTTGTTGTTGTTGTTATTGTTGTTCGTTTTGTTATTGTTGTTTGCTTTCATTTTTGGTTTTTCTTTTTTAAGATAGGTCTGCTTGTCCTGGAACTCACCAAGTAGACCTGGCTGATCCTAACTCACCTGCCTCTGCTTCCTGCATGCTAGGATTAAAGGTGGATGCTCAGCCTACAAGTTTCTTTCATATGAACTTTCAAGATCTTAGAGACTGCATCTGTTCATTTGTTATCCATTCATGTATTCTCCCATGGTATCTGAAGCAGGAACCTGATGTGGCAATCCACCACTATTGGCAGGTTAGGGATTACCTGGACAAGCCAACCTCATAGCCTCTGACTGCTGATAGCAGACACTCATGGCATTTGAGCAGCCATAAGTGAGTCCCTGAGGGCCATGTGCTCATCCTCTTTCCAACTTTATGTTGGTCTACAAATGCCAAAGCGTCCCCGTCTAAGGCTCAACTTCATAAATAATTGGTCAGACCCAAGTTAGATTCAATCAAGAAGGGCTATGCAAAGCAGATTAATGACATTTTGATGAACTTTTCAACTCAATTTGAAAAGCCATGCTACGTTAACCACAGTTTCCAATTACCCTCCAGGAGAAACTCTGGGGCAGTTGAGACACCCCCTGGAGTGCAGAATGGTCTCTCAGAGAGACCAAGCTGAACTGTCATCATCTCAAGATTCACATTACTTCCATGGTCAAGGACAAAAGCAAATGACCCAACCGGAGAGAGTAAATTCTTTTTTCAGGGCAATATTCCAGTTGGGGAGTGTTCAGACAGAGGCACGACATGATTTACACATAGAAGTAGTTTGATATGGCCAAATCAGGAAAAAGGAACGAGGCTCCTCCTTCTAAAAGACATGACTCATTTTCCATTCTTTAGAGGTCTCTATGTGTGAATCAGTTGTACTTAGACACTCTCAGCTGATGGGGTGTACTCACCATTGAAACAATAGCTGTTCCCTCCCTTTACGGGCCCTTTATGATGGAACATTACCTATTTTCCAAATGGCCTTGAAGCCATTAAATAAAGTGGGATTTGATCTGATATATGTCTGTAAATGATCTGTTAAATGCTAGTTAGTAAGCTTGATTTCTGGAATAACAACAAAAGAAGAGGAACCAGGTGTATTCTCCTTTGTAGTTTGGCCCTGGGTGAAACGACCGAGTACTTCATTGGGTAGGGAGTCTAAGGTCTGACCACTCATGGAATGGCCTCCATTTTCCAGCTCAGTGGCAGAGCAGAGGGAGATGTGAGGCAACTTTGGACTGACTGTGTCAATGCCAGTGATGTTCTTGTTGAGGCTTCTACAAAATCACAGCTCATGCCTGGAGTGAGCTTCTGGAAGTAGATAGGACCACAGGAGGAATGCATTGTGGTTTTGCTAAGGTCTCTCTCTCTCTCTCTCTCTCTCTCTCTCTCTCTCTCTGTATGTATGTATGTATGTATGTATGAATGCTTTCAAAGGCCACTTTAGTGTTCACAGCATAGTTGCAAGGAAGGTACACGTTTCCTATATGATCTCTGTCCCCAAGGAAGGAAAGCCTTACTATTGACACCATGTCCCCGGTCTCACCATCAACTCTGCCCACTTGAGTGGTCCCTCTGTCACAGTCAATGTATAGGCACTGGCATGTCATGGTCACAGTCCACCTTCAGGCTGACTCTTGGTGCCCTGTGTTCCATGGGTTTAATCAATCACATACTGACAGATGTCCACCCGTGCAGTATCTCACAGGCAAGTTCCACTGCCCTCCGCATGCCTTGTTCTGCGATATTACCTCTGTTACCAGGCCGTGGGAACCTGGAGAATGTTAGCTCCTTGGTGGCCTTGCATTTTCAGGAATGTTACAAAGTTGGAATTGTGTAATATGCCTCATGACATGCCCTAAGGTTTCCCAAACTGTCTTCCTGGCCTGAGAATAATTTCCTTTTTAGTGTATAATGAATTTTTTCTTGATATTACAATCTTTGGAAGTATGTTTCCCTTCCCAGATACTGGTTTTATTTCAATTGGGCTGGCAATGCCTTCCCAAAATGTCTCTGGTGCTCTGTGTTAAGAAACCCTTCTCTCAGGCTGAGCATCTCTCCACTCTGTGCCTCTTAAAGCAGAGGGTAAAATGTAGGTGTTCACCAGGCCAGGTCAGAACCCAGGTGAGTGGAGCAGACTGGCCATAGACAAGGTCATACCCATGACTTGAAATACCCAAATCTGAGATGCTCTGACACTGCAAATTTGCTGGAAGTCATTCTTACCAAAACTTGGTCTAACCTGATCTTAGTTGGCAGCAAATAAGCTCTTTAAAACCTTTATTCATCATTTAGTGTGGAATACTCATGATCTTTACTATAATGCGATTGGTTACAGCCAAGACACAACTAGAGATGTGAGGGAGATAAGTCAATAGATATATATGCTCTTCTGATTATTCGTGATATTCAAAATGTGAACTCAGCATTCCTTCACAACCTCTGGTTCTAATCTTTCTACTGCCTCTTCCTTGATGATATATGAGCTTCGAGGGGTATAGTGTGGTGTAGATGTCCTACAAAAGGCTGGAACCCCCCAAGATTGCTTTTTCTCTGTATTCTGGTCAGTTGTGAGTCTGACCATGGATAGAGATGCATTAATCACTTGATAGAAAAGTAAGTATTCAGAGGGCTCTTGAATATGATGTTTATCAACTAATAATATCAGATTTCCCCCTAGAGTCTATGACCTAACCTGCTACAGGTTCTTGGCTCAGTTAACAGCACTAAAGCATGATTTCTATCTTACAGTGCTTGCCCTGGATAGAGCCAGAAAGTGGTTGGTTACTCCTGTGTGTTCATGCCACTATTGCCCAAATGGGTGTGTCTTGCCAGGTCTTTTGTTTTGGTTAGCTCATGAGATTTGCAGCTGACTGAAACTACTGAAGACTTTTCTCTCCCAGAAGTTTGCATAGCACTTTCTGGCACCATGAATGCTGGACAGTGGGGATGAAGCTTCCAGCTCAGCCTGATTTATCCCATATTCTATGATTCCTTACCTTCAGCACCAGGGTCTTACTTTCAAGTCCTGGTTGGTAATCGAGAACAATGGTAATGTCCTGCATTTTTTTTACTGAACCCTTGCCAATAAGCAGAAGAGAGTCCAGTGCCCATACCTGGCCCTGGACTTTTGTTGTTAGCCTATGGCATCTGGGAGAGAAAGGCATTATCCCCGTAGATTGTGGAAGACAGCTGTAAAGCAGTGTTTGCTAGACATGGCAGGCCTGTTGTACAACATGAACACACAACAGCTGTGGTTGCACCCACAAGAAAACTTCCAGCAAAAACAGAGAGTTCCAGATGTTCCACCCATAACCAAGGAGCTCAACTGGTGGGAAAAGGAGGGTCAATTTTCTTCAGATATTCAATGCCTGCTAGATTGCCCTTGTCCCAATGAATGGCCCTAGACTTAAGCATATACCGATGGATGGCCCTGGACCTAAGCATATACTGATGGATGACCCTAGATCTAAGCACATTCCAATGGATGGCTCTAGACCTAAGCATGTGTGAGCAGTACTAAGTAGACCAGTGACCAAAACCAAAATATAATAAATAAATGTATGGAGCTGAGAGATGGCTCAATGGTTAAGAGCACTTGTTGCTCTTACAGGGGGCCCAGGTTCAATTCCTGGCATTTACATGATGGCTCACAAATCTAGTTACAGGTGCCTTCTTCAACTTCCTCTGGGGCACCAGGAATGCATGTGGTGTACATACATACATGCAAGCAAAACATCCATACTCGTAAAATAATCTTTTAAAGAGTCCTTAACGTAAGAAAGGAGAAGTGACCGTGTCTGGGAGGAGCTGGAGAGGCAAGATGGAAGTAGATTTGATCGGAATATTTTTAAATGACTGAAATTCTCAAACAATAGATGAAAATAAGTTTCAAAAATAGGTAAATTCATAGACGTGTTTAAATGTGTTTAAAGTTCTGGTGAAGAGTTAGAGAGCTGTGAAATAGGGGGTGGCTGAGATTTGGGGAAGTGACCTTTACCCCTCCACAAGGCTCCATGTGACTAACTTCCTTCAAAAGATTCTAAAAGAAGATCATGCTATACTTACTGTCTATAGCTTACTATCTATACCGTTTAAAATCCCATGCAGACCCTGCCCATCCATTCACAGCTCCCATACTGTCCAGTAGTCATTGTTGAATTGGCAGGCTGTGGAATCCCCTAGGAGATGCTCCTCTGGGTGTCTTTGAGGACATTTAGAACCAGAAAGGTGTAGCAGAGGTAGGAAGTCCTTCCTGCCCTGACTATGGGTAGCGCTATCCCATGAGCTGGGATGTCAGACTGAATAAAAAGCAAGAGAAGAAAATAATCCTCTGAGTATTGCCACATCCCTTTCTCCACCTTGTGGTCAGCACATGGACCAGACCACTCCTGCTTCCATGCCTTCCCTGAGATGGTGGACTGTATGTCTCTGAACAGTGAGCCGAAACAACCCCTTCCTCTCTGAAGCTTCCTTTTCCGAGGCATGTGGTCGTGATGATAAGTGTAAGTTACCCAACTCCTGTGCTCAAATCGCTCATTCACAGCAGGCCTGGGATGCTGACATCTGCAGGCACTTCTGACCCACTGCCTCCAGATGCAATCAGTACTGAAGCCCTACCTACTTCCTAGTGTGCCTCTGCTTGGAGGCAAAGCCTTTCAAAAGGTGAATGATCTGTGTGGTGGTTAGAGTAGGTATGGCCCCATAGTGTTTGAATGCTTGGCTCATAGGGAGTGGCAGTATTGGGAGGTGTGGCCTTGTTGGAGTAAATGTGGCCTTGTTGGAAGCAGTGTGTCACCATGGGGGTGGGCCTTGAGGTCTCCTATGTTCAAGCACTGCCCAGCATGACACACAGTCTCCTTCTGCTGCCTGAGGACCAGGATGTAGACGGTGCCTCTCCTTCTCCTGCACCATATCTGGCTGCACGCTGCCATGTTTCTAACCATGACGATAATGGACTAAACCTCTGAACCTGTAAGCCAGACCCAGTTAAATGCAGGCATCCTTTATAATCGCTGCCGTGGTCATGATGTCTCTTCACAGCAATAAAACCCTCACTGAGACAAGGTGGAATCTTGACCTTACCCAGGTTCCAAAATGCACGTTCTCCCTCTCTTTCTTCCCGGACAGAAACATCATATGAATACACAGTGAAGAATTAGCCATGCACAAACTGGTAAGGGGCCTCACGGGAAGCTCCCTGGTAGCGCTGACCTTGAATTTGCAACCTCTTTGAATGTTAAAAACCAAAACCCTCTGGTCCTCTACTATGGCAACTTTATCTTTTCCTACCCCCACCGAGGATTCCATGTGGACAGCAACCACTCTCATGTTATCTGATCCCATTGGTGATCCACAGGACGTCCAGCCAAAGCCTGGAGCACTGTCATCTGTAAGTAACACTCATCAATACACTCACAGGCAGTTATTGCTCTTTATCAAGGTGTTATAGTTCTTATATATTTTATATAGATTTTGGTGAGCCAAGACATATATTGCTTGATCGAACGTTCTGGTAAGAAGTCTTTGAATCATCAGCCATGGGAGGGAGATGCTGCCTGCCTGGTTAACATGGAGGGAACAACTCAAATCTAAGATTGTAGGCAAATTTACTGGCTCTTGTTCCATTTTTGTTTGTTTGTTTGCTCTTCCCAGAACTCAGGGCATACCCAGGGAGACTGCAGATGTCCCCAGTCCAGGATGCCTGCATGGCATGGAACAGAGCTGGAAGCTGCCCCACAGCCTCAGGTTCTAATCTCAGTCACTCCACTCAAAGTTTCAATTCCTGAGATGTACATGGAAATCATACCTAAAATCCTTCACTGCACGTGAATGACCAATGAGTTCCCTGATGCTCAGGATGTAAACAGTCCAGAGGATGCTGGCTCGTACTGGACCACACAGTCTGCCACTTCTTGTTAAGCAATGTGACTGGCCTTCAATTGATAAAGTAAATGTCTCAGTGTATTTAACACAAGGGCAACTGTGGGATTCAGCTACATGTACCTTCATATTGCTGGGCCTACAAAGGAAGACACTATGAAGTTATATTCATATTTGGGATTTTTTTAATGTAAGCTTATTGTGTCAAGAAGAGAAAGAACTCCAGGTCCAACTGGCCAGATATCGTGATGCATGTCAGGGAAAGGGACATATTCTTCCGATAGGATCCCCACTTCTTACCAGAGTTGAATGTCTGCTTCTACAAATCAGGTTTTCCCTCTTAATGGGACTTTGAAGTTTCTTAGTGATTTGACAAGAGCTGGATGTCGCCCCCTTCCTCCCCCCTTCTGTAAAACGGGACAGTCATAGTGGCTGTGCCAAGGATCATTTGTGAGAGTTAAATGAGCTGATCTCATAAAAGGCTAAGACTGAAATACAAAGTCCCAGCACCTTTGGATGACCAGATTGCCAGCCATCCATGTGTGGTGTCCTGTGAACCAGGGCGATGGTACAAGGACTCAGCTTTCCTAAGGGTCTTTAGAATCACTGTTTGTGGGGGTCTTCCTGTTGGGAGTCATCTCAAAAACTGGCCATTTTCATTTTTAAGCACCTCCCCTCCTCTGCCGTCTGCTAACCTTAACAATACCCTGAAATGTGCCCCGTGATTGTCGCAGGATAAACGCTTTTATCATGAAAAGTTTGGATGGAGAAAGCTTGGACTCTGCTTTCTCCCCGCCGCCTTCCTGGGCCCCGGGATTCTGTCCACACTTTCACAAAAGGGGAGATTATCCGTCTCTGTGAAGGGTTTTAAATCCTACAAGCCGGCCATGCAAGTGACCAGTATCAGATTATGATAACAAGATCATGTTCAGTTATAAAAACAAGTGTCGAAATTTTTCTCATGTCACTTTTTCCCGGGGTCCCCTCTGAGAGGAGCTCAGCTCATTTGAAGGCTGCACTTTGAACTGAATTCATGGGGAATATCTGCATAAGAAGATTTGAGGTTGAAGAATGGCTGTCATTGCGTCTACCCATTAATATGCCTTCCTAACTCGCCACATTGTAAGCCTATTGGCAGCTCACAAAGGGCTCAAATTCAAGGATAGTTACCCTAGGGCCATTGTCCGGGCTTCAATTCCCGGAATATGTTCACTCAAGGAATACAGTTGTTACAATTAGATATTTTTCATGAAACATTATAAAGAACTAATGACAACCAGAAGCACAATACTGCAGCCACCACCCAAACCTCTCAGGGCTCCGTGAGCTGGAACTCCCTGTTCACCCTCTATGAGCTGGTACTTCCAACCCATTATCTCCCCTGCATCTTTCCTAGATGCAGCCAGTTGATGATGGATGGAGATCTCAGGTACACAGGCACATTTATATTGCTCCCTAGATTTAAATAAAAATTAATTTAAAATGAAATAAGCAGGTCTAGGCAGAAGAAGAGAAGCCACATCAACAGCATAAGTAGTGATTAATTTAATCCCATTTATGAAAAAAAATGTCACATTGTCACCCCCAATGGGGACAGGAAGGCGGTGTTTTACAGTATTTATGAATTATTTAAAGGGAGAAAACTTTTCAGAGATGGAGGGAAAAAAGCATTTTTGCAAATCTAGGACAATTTGAAATTGGACAGAAAGTGATGCTGAAGGTGACAATGTTTAGATAACTAGGGAAAAGGTTCAGTGATAGTCCCCTGCTCCAGGACGGAATTTGCAGCAGGAGAGTGTTTGAAAGATAGATTGCTCAGCTGGTCTGCAGGGGCCACAGAGAGTTTCTCAGAAACTAGGGGATGCAATGGCCTTTCCAGTGGGTCATTTGTGAGTTGCATGTCCAGGAACGCCTGGGACTGGAGACATTGTTCCGCATTGTTCGGCTCTGGCTCTGCTGGCCATTGTCACAGGGGCCCATCAAGCCCCTGGCCTGAGCACCCGTTGTATTTTCCTCACTCTATGGCCCTCAGAAAAGACATCAAAGACCAGAGAGATGTGCTTTTCGCTTTGTTTGGTGTCTGATTCTCAACACGTGGTTTCCAGGGCCAAACTTCGGCACTTTTCAACTATTCTGTTCAGCTTAGGCCTGGGCTATATTTGAGCATTAGGGAAACTATAGTAACGGGTAATCTGCCGGCTACTGAAAAGAAACTATGTATCTTGTCACACAAGAGCTGTCTACGATCACCAAGAGCCTTTAGGGGCTTGCAGCTTTCTTCCCTGGGGCAAAGGCTGTATCGCTGAAAAGGCGTCAAACCCTTTGCCTTTCTGCCACTGAAGACCCGTGTTCTTGTTCATTTATATTTAACAAACACACCATTGTCCCTTCCAACATATCAGCATTTGATTATCTATTACAAATGTTTTCATCAAGTCACAAATGAGACCCTATAACAAAAGAGAAAAAAAAATCTTTGGTGCAGCCGGGAGGTTGAACGGAGTCTTGGATTTCCTTGGTAAGATGCTTCGGCTCTTTGACACACCAAGCAGGGCCTTTCGCATGCAACTCCACAGGAGGGAAGTGTACCCGGGGTCCTCAGTGTGGGATCTGACTCTAGGATGCAAGCATGTAAATCCTACCTCTAGCTTTTACTGCTGTGCAAACCTAAACAAGTCTCTTGAGGTCTCTGAACTTCTTGTTAAAGTGAGGATAATAACAGACTCTACATGGAAGGCCTGTTGGGAGGATTAGCTGAGCTAATCCCTGTGACAGCACAGGGCCTGGCACACAGCAAGGGCTCACAAGGGGCTGGCTACAAGTGTTATTTCATAGATATATTAATGGGCATGGTGGGCTAGGTAGAGCCATGGTAGGTGAATCTGAGATCCAATCGGATACATAATTGTGATAACTACTACTATCTTTACCAATGAACCACCTCATTAGTGAAGTACATGCTCATTACAAGGCAAAACTACAAGGCAAAACTACAAGGCACGGTCAGCGAAGATCTATAGACTCTTGTTCTCCAGAGCAGGAGTCTGCAGTAAGGAGAAAGAGGCAGGTAGCATGCTCTCTCTCAAGAGGGGCGGAGACTCAGGGCCATGCAGGGGTAGCTTGCATTAGCTAGGTCGCTGGCAGCCTTACATCCACAGTGCTTCTGACCTTGGCACTGGTTGAAGTTTTTCCTGGATTTCTTAGTGTAACAACTGAGACGTTAGCCTCAGGACAACTTGAGCTCCCTACAGATGATCTGGAGCACAAGGGCACCATGGACAAACAGTGCTGGGAAAGATGACTTGGGTGTTCAGGGCATTCTTGTTCTTGTAGAAGACCCATCAAAACACTCTTACACATAAAAGAAATAAATCTTAATCTTAAAAAAAGAATTGTAATTAACTTAAAAAGAAAAAAAAGATATAGTCCAAGCCTCTCTCTGGTACATTTCGTCCTTTAAAAAGACTCACATTTTGTGATCAGTAGGTAAAGATGTTTGCTGCTAAACCTGATGACTTGAATTTACTCCTTGGAACACACTTGATAGAGAGAGAGAACTGAGCCCCACAGTTATTCTCTGACCCCCACAGGCACAGTGTGTGTGCCAGGTGCCAGGGGAAGCTAGAGGAGAACACTGTATCCCCTGGAACCAGACTTAAGGATGGTTTTAAGCCACCATGCAAATTCTGGAAACTGAGCCCGGGTCCTCTTCAAGAGCGTCAGGTGCTCCTAACCATTGAGCCATCTCCCAGCCTCCACGAGATAAATTCTTCATCAGTTCATACCCAAGTGAGAAGAGACCATGGCTCTGATATGGTGCCTTCAAAACTATTATGGGTTTTTGTTTTAAAGATATTTCTATAGAACAAGTAATTTCAAGCAAGACCTCTCACACTGTATCAACTAACTTCATCTTTTTAATCATCACATGGGACATGCAGAAAAAAAGTACCCTCTCTACCTTCTAGGCAGGAGATCAGGCTGTGGGTCTGTGCAACCTGTGCATGCTATTAAAGCCATGAAGGGGCAGAGTCCAGATCAGAAGGACTCAGTCTGCTTCCTGGAGTTCTGTTGTGTGAACAAACACACGGACGGACATACAAACACAACAGGAATGGCGCCAAGTGGCATCGTGCTTAGGGACTGCTCGCTCAGTCTGGTGTGACTCTACTTCAGGTAGTAGGAATGTGTCCTGCTGAGTTTAGGTTGTTTCTGGTTCTCTGCTTGAAAAGACTCATTGTGAGAACTTGATTAATAAACTGACCTGGGCTCCCTTAGCAAACTAAGCCCTTGTGCTAGGGACAAGGAGCAGGTGCTTATAATTATTTTTAAAAAATATTTAATTATTTTAATTTTTGTGCATGAATGATTTTCTTTTTCTGATGCAAAAAGCAAGAGGAGGGGCTGGAGAGATGGCTCAGCGGTTAAGAGCAACAACTGCTCTTCCAAAGGTCCTGAGTTCAAATCTCAGCAACCACATGGTGGCTCACAACCATCTGTAATGAGATTGAATGCCCTTTTCTGGAGTGTCTGAAAACAGCTACAGTGTATTTACATATAATAAATAAATAAATAAATAAATAAATAAATCTTTTTTTAAAAAGGCAAGAGGAATTTACTGTTCCAATGTGTTGGAGTCATCCTACACCTGAAGGAGAGGAGAGATGAATATTTTACTTGCTTGTATGTATATATGTATACCAGCCATGTGCCTGTTGCCAACAGAACCCCTGGAATTGGAGTTGTGGATTTTTTTGTGAGCCATCTCTGGGATGTTCCAGAGGTCTGGGAATCAAACCTGGGTGGTCCTTTGTAAAGACAGCAAGTGCTCTTACGTGCTGAGCCATCTTTCCAGTCCTGTTCCCCTTGTCTCTACTCTTTACCGTCAGCATGCCCTGCATGTAGTCACTAGTGAGCCTGAAGCAGAAGTCTGGCTGAGCAGAAGCCAGGGCCAGTGGCAAGCCCACACTGGATTCCTTGCTGACCTGGAGAAGATGCCAAGGCTTAGGTGTACAGCACGGAGACTCACATCCCCATAGGCTCAGTCTTGCCACCATCCCATGAACTCCAACAGACAGACCCGAACTCTCCCAATGCCCATGCTGGGGCTTCCAGGGCTCCATGGTAAGGTTTCCATTTGATAGTCTGTACCTTTCTGATGCCCAGGTGAGCTCACAGGGTGAACACACCTTGGCATCTTCTTGCCAGTTTCATGGAGCGGTTAAGCACTGCCCTGTTGCATAGAGTACTGCATAGAATAGAGGGGACAGAGCAGCTCCATCTCACTTCACATTGCCCCAGTGGCTCCTGCTCAGTCTTTGACTAAAGACAGAATTGAACAGTCCTGAAAATCAGCTTGTCCATTTTCATGGATTGCAGGTGGACAATGGAGACACCCAAACAGTAAGCAACTTCCCCGGGGACACCAAGCTCATATATGGCCAAACTGGGACAAAAAAGACCTGGGACTCTTGCCATACATTATGGTTCCCATGCGCTTATGTGTTTAACAAGCACCTATTGAGTACCCACTCTATACCAGCCATTTTACTATGTTCTGCTTTTCAGAGTCACTTAAGTCACAAGATCTACTTCAGAGACTTTAAGATGGCGTGGAGGTTGGATATGGTGGTAGCCTCTTTTAATCCCAGCAATCAGGATGCAGAGGCAAGTGGACCTCTGAGTTTGAGGTCAGCCTGGTCTATAGAGTGGGTTTCAGGACAGCCAGAGCTACACAGAGAAACCCTGTCTCAAAAAATAAGAAAACAAAACAAAATGCAATGAAAGATTTCAGAGAGGAAATGAGAGCCCACATAACAAGAACAGAGTACCTTGACAGTGAGGTGGTCAGTGAGGCTGCCATAGACCAGAGCCACAGATGGGGACACAAGGTGTCACTGCCATTCTCACTCCCCTGGAGGCTGAAGTCCGGGATCCATCAAGGTGCTAGCCACCTATGTTGCCCCTCCTCTCCCTCTCCCTCTCCCTCTCCCTCTCCCTCTCCCTCTCCCTCTCCCTCTCCCTCTCCCTCTCCCTCTCCCTCTCCCTCTCCCTCTCCCTCTCCCTCTCCCTCTCCCTCTCCCTCTCCCTCTCCCTCTCCCTCTCCCTCTCCCTCTCCCTCTCCCTCTCCCTCTCCCTCTCCCTCTCCCTCGGACATCAGTCTTTGCAGATTACGACCTATCTTTTACCAATATGACATCACTTACCGAGTCTCTTATATTATCATTTTGGTTTTGGTTTAAAGGTAGAGTCTTACTATATATCCTAGTCTGGCTTGGAACTCACTATCTCCTCACCAAATCCCTGGAATCCTAGGGATTACAGCTATGCACATTCTCACCCTTTACTAACCTTTCCCTCCTTAAAGACACTGTTTGCAAACACAGTCAGAAATGGGAGTTAGACTTCAGCATACGTACTTTGGAGGGGAAGACAGCCCAGCCCATAGCAAAATAACAACAGCAACAATAGCACTAGCCTGTATTTATTAAGAACTTTACAGTGGTTAAGAGCACACATTGCTCTTATAGAGAACCCAGGGTTCAGTTTCCAACACCCTCACCCAGCAGCTCACAACCTCCCCTAACTGCTCCTTCCAGGATCTAGCACCCTCTTCTGGTCTCCTTGGCACTTGCACGCACAGGTACAATTCCACCCCCATTCACCCACCCAATACCATTAAAAATAAATCTTAAGGAAAAGCAACTTCCTACATGGTGAGCTGCACACTCTGCATCATCAAAACTGGGGTGTACATTTCATTTTCCCAGTTTTGATGATACGTTTATCATGTGACTCAATGTCAAAGCAATGATCCGCAGGCCCATTGCACAGATGAGACAAACAAAGCTCCAAGAGAAGTTGGGCAGCTTGCCTTGGAACATAGCAATGCCGGAGTCTCCCACTTAACCAGCAGGAGGAAGAGGGATAAGGTAACACACACCAAAATCCTGAAGGGAGAGTAGGAGAGAGAATCTTTTAGCCAAGCCAGCCTGGGCTTCCTTTCTGTTGGTCTCGTGTTTATCTCCCTACCCATTTCTTCCTTTTAAAAGTTCCTAACTGCAGCCACGTCGGAGAGACTGCATTTGCACACAGTCCTGGACCCCAAACTTAACTTAGCTGCCTCAAGTGCTTTCCCAGCAGCCCAACACCCCCTGGCAACTGGCTGCCTTCTGCTTTTGACAGCTTGGCATATTTGGTCATTTACTGGGTGCATGGGAAGATCAAATGGGTTAAGATTCTTCTCTTTAAACAGCAGGGAAAAGAACATCAAAAAGGTGTACATTTCATTTCCCCAGTTTTGATTAAGTCAAGCATGAAATGAAATGTAATACCGTCAAGTGGCTGTGACCAGGGTTTACACCATTGATGTCCTTACTTCTGCTTCAGGGGGTCCAATCAGCCCTGGGCAGGGGAACGAGCTGACAGAGTTTTAGGGTGGCCAGATGGACGGAGTTTACCATGGTTGAAAAGGCAGCTTAGTGCTTGCCTCTTCAAGCCAACTGTGTGAAATTCTGGTGTGGCCCCTTCCCCTCCTGCCTATCCCTCCCACATCCCTCACCTCCCTCTCTGGCCTTTCAGGGCTGGTAGCACGGAGACAGAAGTAGCCTGCTGGGGGTTGGGGGGGGTGTCACATTGTCCAGGCCAGGACTGCTCACTTGCAGTTCCTCCCTGCTGTGACAGGCAATAGGACACCCTCTGCTCCTGTGTCTTTTGGGGGTACGCTTGGCTCAGGAAAGAGACTTGAATCCTCCATGGCTGTCTCTAGACTCATGAACAAATTATTGTTGCATGGAGCATGGTGGGGAATCTCTGGGTCCCAGGCACAGTCGCAGAAAATTTAAGCCCAGCCACCTGGCTCTCTTTGGTCTGGAAAAAAAAATCGTACAAAGTTAGCCTTGCGTGTTAAATAAAGACTTGAAACTTGCTGTGGCAATGCACACCTCTAATCCTAATACCTGGGAGTCTGAGGCAGGGGGATCATGAATCCAGAGCCTGGGCTATGTGGTGAGACCCTGTCTTCCAAAAGAAGAAAAAGCACAGGCGGGAGGGGAGGAGGAGAAGGAGAAGGGAGGGGAGGAGGAGAAGGAGAAGGGAGGGGAGGAGGAGGAGGAGGAGGAGGAGGAGGAAATTTTAAAGCCTGCCTCTAGAAGTGTACCTGACTCAGCAAGAATAATGTCAAGTCAGAACCTTTTGCCGGTTAGAAAGAATTTCCTCTCTTGGCCCAAGGCCCATTTGGTATGGCCTTTGGGAAGAATTCCTGCATTCAAACAAGCGACTACTTCAAAATTCAGAGCAACGATCCTTCAAGATCAAATTTAGGAAATGTCTCATTGAGTATCTAAAGAGAGAGGAGAAGGGCTAGATTCTTTTGACAATGTCCAAGCGGCAAAGAACAATTCACAAGACCAAACTAGATCATTTCTTCCCACTAACACAGAACCCAGAGGGAGAAAGGTAGCTGGTAAATTCCTTCTGAAGGGCATTGTATAAAGTGCTAGACAGGGAGCCGGGAGCTCTTACATCCAAAACTCTGGGTCCTGGTGCAACAATACAATCAAAAAAAAAAAAAAAAAACCCGCCTCTTTGGCCACAGCAGGAGTTCTACAATACAAATCTTACATCAAGTGTGTATGGGGAGTGTGGGGGGGGGGGTCCACCCATCTTTTCCAGAGGTGCTCCCAGAAGGTTCTGTCCCTGGCTCGGCTCTAAGCTGCAAGTTCTCTCCAGCTGGAAGAGAGTAGCAAGGCGCTGAGGAACGTAATAGAATCCTTAGTGCTACTCACAGTCCTCTGCCAGTGAACTGCATTAAGTGGGTATTATGGTAGGAGAGCGCTAAAGAGCACAACAGCACCTCAGTCGCCAGGCAGCCCAGCCAGACCGGTTTATGGTCGGTACCATTCATTGTTCCTTCACACCCCAGGTTAGCTTTAAATTGCAAATGATACCCTGAAAAGGAGAGGGAGTTTGTGTGTGTGTTCTGTTCTTTTCTTCTCTTCTCTTCCTCTCCCCTGCTCTCTTTCTTCCACTCTCTATTTCTTCCCCCACCCCCTCCAAAAAAAAAAAATCTTCTCGGAAAGAAAATCATTTTAGGCCATAAGGAACTGAAAGGCATTGTTACTACTGCTCGGACCATAGCAAATGAAATACACCACGGGGCTGAGAGCCGCTTGGTTCTGGAGCGCTGGAATGTGGTCCACATGAGAACATAAACAATGCGGAATCTGTAAGAATTAATAGGCCGAGCTTGACATATTTCTCTTTGTCTGAGGCCGAACAGGCGATGACTGGCTGGGTGGGAGGAGGAGAAGGAGGAGGAGGAGGAGGAGGAGGAGGAGGAGGAGGAGGAGGAGGAAAGTCATCTTATTTGATTAAAAAAAAATCCAATAATTCAGTTGATAGGAGGAGTGTGTGTGGCCACCCCTCTCTGCACTGGCCTGAAGAATCAATGACTGCCATCCACCTCCTTACTGGCTGTGATCAAAATGCTTATTTTAAAAAAAGAAGAAGGGGGGGAGCGGTCTCCATAGGATTGTTTGCAAGCTGCAAAGTGCTTCCGTGGCTGACACAAAACTGCTGGGAGCTGGGAACCTATTCCCAGTCAGAGGCCTTCTCTGTCACCTCGGTGGGTGAATAATTGTACCTTTTGCATACTTCCTGTCATCAGCAGCAGGAATGAGGAGGCCCCAAGGACCGCCCTGGCAGCACGGGTGTCGCACCAGCAGAGTAAATTAAAACACAGATTAGAGCAAGTGTGATTGGAGGTGACAAGTAGGGCGGGCGCAGCCTTGGAGTGAGCACTTTACCCATATGGTCCTTGGGAAGCCTGTGCTATCTGCCTGCTCTCCCCAGCCTGCTGCAGCTGCCTGTCAGGACGGGGCACTTAGGAGGCCTCGAGCCATTTTTTTCCCTGGAACTGAGAAAATTAGTTTCCCTTTCTCTACAAGTTCAAGTACCAGCTGTGCCCAGGTCCTCTGGGCCTCTATGGCAGTATATTGGCAGTACCCAGCCTCAACTGAGGCTTCACCAGAAGGGTGTCCAATAGGCTTGCTCACACCTTTTGAACTACTTGCTTTGAATTCAGGGCAGAGAGCTTCAGACATGGAAAGTCAGATGGAGCCAGAACCAACAGTCCGCTGTGCAGATGAATGGATCTGTACTCAGTAAGACCTGGCTAGACTTACTAGCATGTGCCAAGATCCAAGGTGCTGTAGCTGTTTCCAGGGCCTGTGTGAATGACTGAAGAGCTGATACCTCACTTGAGATATTCAGGATGGCCCTGGGGAGTGGGGGGAGGTCAGGACAGTTTAGTTCACTTTCCTTTTCTAAGCCATTGCCCTAGGGCAGAATATCCCCACCCCCAGCTATCTCCCCTACATGCCATTGACATGCCTGGTCCTCATGTGTGTTAGACTTCAGACTCAGTGAGTAGGTCTAACCAACTCTCCCCATTCTACCAACTAGGAAACCAAGGCTAAGAGAACGTCAACAGTGTGCCTGAGGTCCTATAGGTAAGAAGTGTGGTAACGGCGGGCGATGGTGGCGCACGCTTTTAATCCTAGCACTTGGGAGGCAGAGGCAGGCGGATTTCTGAGTTTGAGGCCAGCCTGGTCTACAAAGTGAGTTCCAGGACAGCCAGGGCTACATAGAGAAATCCTGTCTCCAAAACAAAACAAAACAAAAACAAAAAACAAAAAACAAAAAAAGAGGAAATGTGGTAACTAGGAGCTCTCCGTTTGCCTCCACAGTGACAAAGGTGTCCTCAGTCTTGAACACATCCCACTCAGCCTGGTACGCATGAATCATATGTGGATACATTTCAAGTACCAAAGAACGAGAACTCACATGTGAGCACTTCAGCATCACAGATCGTACCTGGAGGAGTGCAGCCTCCCCAGAACCCTAAACCTGCAGTAAGACAATAAGGAAATGCCACGAAAGAATTAGCTCAGAGGAAGTAAGGACCAAATCTTCTAGACTCAACTGTGGGCCTCTGGAGTCATTGTCTGTTGCTGCTTAAAGATCAATAAAGATTCCATAGTGCTCAAAGATACACTTATGGCCATTCTCAGAGTCTATCCAAACTACCACCTGCATACACGCACACACTCTTGCACACACATACACATACACACTCATGCACATGCTCACACGCGTGCACTCACAGAGGGACTGGGGCAGAGGGCAGCTCTGCCTTCCTGATTGTTCAGGACTAAATTTTCAGAGCCTGTTCTGCGTTTATTGCATTCATATCCTATGTCTGACCTCTCAGCAAACCATATCCCCTCTGTCTTCAAAGCACAGTTAGCGCGTGCGCATGCACGCACGCGCGCGCACACACACACACACACACACACACACACACACACACACACACACGTGCTTCTGCAACTAAGGCTGTCATCCATCCTCACTTGGATCATGTCGAGAGCCTTCTCCCTGGGTCTTCTGCTTTTGGCTTGCCTCTCTGTCACATCCTTTAAATCAGTGCTTCTCAACCTGTGGGTTGCAACCCCTTTGGAGGTTGGTTGAAGAACCCTTTGATAGGGTAGCATGTAAGATATCCAGCAGTCAGATATTTTTACATCACAATTCACAAGAGTAGCAAAATTACAGTCATGAAATAGCAACAAAAACAGTTGTATGTCTGGGGGTCACCACAACAAGAGGAACCCTATTAAAGGGTTGGATCATTAGAATGGTCTAGAACCACTGCATTAGAAGCATCCAGAACCCCTCTGGCTTCTCATGGCACTCAGTGAAATTCCCTGGTTACTTCTGTTTTCCTGGATTATATGTTTGCGCTTTTCGTGTGGCCACCCCGGAGTTGTTTCTGCTGGACTGGTTTCCTACTGGAGATCCCTGAGCTTGGCCTCTGTAGTTTGTATGTTCTAGAATTTGCTTCCCCATCCTGCCCCACCCTCCTTTGCCTGTTCACCTCCCAGGTCGATACACCCACCTCATTTTCCATATGAGCTGTCATCCCAAAGCATCTGGGACACAGCAAACCCTAGAGATGGCGATGACAGTGAAGGTTCTAGATTGCATCCAGGTCTCCCAGACTTGCTGCCTCTGTTCCTGGACAAGCAGGCAAAGCTCAGAAGCCTCACCAATAAGCCGGGGCACCCACAGGGCAGTAGTGGAGCTGGGAGACAGCCATGGGTCTCCCCCCATCCCTCTGTGTGTGTGTGTGTGTGTGTGTGTGTGTGTGTGTGTGTGTGTGTGTGTGTGTGAGAGAGAGAGAGAGAGAGAGAGAGAGAGAGAGAGAGAGAGAGAGAGACTACACAGGTGATAGTTTTGATAGACTCTGAGAACGGCCATAAATCCATCTTTGAGTACCGTGGAATCTTTATTGATCTTCAAGTGGTAACAGCCATGAATCCAGAGACCCCAACAGTTGTGTCTGTCTGTCTGTCTGTCTGTCTGTCTGCTTGTCTGTTTGCATGTAGTATGATTTAAATGGCAGCAGTCAGTTTGTGTGGGCCCAGATAGGCAGCTAGGGCATGTGAGATGAAGGTGGTAGCCTCTCAAGTTACAAATGAGACCTTGCACACGGAACCCCTCCCCCTACTGTCCAAATCACAAATCTGGGATTCTCAGGAGGGATGGGATGGGGTCTTGCACATTCTAAGTAACCCTTCAGGTGGATACTTGGAGGGAGAAAGAAGCCCTGGAAAACAGGGGCCACCCAGGAGGACCCTTGCTAGTTGTTCACAGAGCGCCATGAGGGTCAGGCAGTATGACTGTTTCCTGACTCTAGAATTTCTAAACTTTAGCCTTTAGGTGTCAAACCAAAACAACAAACAAGAAAAAAACCACTTCAGTAGTTTATTGAATTGAAATATATTTAAGCACCCAAATTTGGGCTGGAGAGTTGGCTCAATGGTTAAGAGCACTTGTTATTGTTGGGAAAGACCAGAGTCTAATGCCCAGGGAGTCTAATGCCCAGTTGAGGTTCATAACCTCCTCAGGAACCAGGCACGTTTGTGGTACACTGGCACACACGCAGGCAAAACCACTCATTCACATAAAACAATAAAAATAAATCTAAAAACTTAAAATCCCAAATGTTTGCAATTTATATAAAAGTAGAAACATTTTTTCCAGTCTTACCTTGTCCCCCACCCTGCAGTGACTCAGGGACTGAAAGGGACACATGCCCAGGTGTGTGGTTGGGGTGGGTGGCAAATCCAAACCCAAACCCAAACCCCCTGTTCCATAAAAGAAATCCCATCCAGGTTAAAGTAGCTGCTGTCAGACCTGCACTGTGCCAGTGTGAGGGAGCATGGGAGCCATTCTAGGAAATCCCCACAGAAGACCCCACCCAATGGAGCTGAAAGTGTGCACGTGACTCCAAGGGGCTTGGCGAGCACACCTGCTGTGTGTGTGTGTGTGTGTGTGTTACATGCACAGACAGCAAAGCAGTTAGGATAAAGATGTGAAAAACAAGGGCCAAGGGAAGAATGCTTTGAATTACTTTAAATTTTGATCTCTTTTCTGTACTTGCAGTGACTCTCACACAGTCAGACAGAACTCGCTGTTCAGAATTACAGTTCTTGCATCGAATTAAAAAGGAAACAGGATGAAAGTGGAAGAAAGGACAGAAGCTATAATAGGAGACACTCATCAAGCCAACAAGCAGGAGGAGCAAGCCGGTGTCTGTTTGGAGGTCCTGGGATATTTTTGTTTGTTTGTTTGCTTTATTATTTTTACGTACGTCTTTTTCTTGTTTTATTTGTTTTGTTGGATGTTATTATTTTCCTGTTGTTTCCAAGACTCTGGAGGTTCCAACAGCGAGAAAGCATCGTACAGCATCAGGACGGCTTGGAAGGCTATTAAACGTGGCTTGCTGGGTGTCTAGGAGCTTCTGGACAGGGGTCTCTTTGAAGTCCTTCGTCGTTGCAGAGCTTCACATGTTAATTGTATGCAAAGAAATAAAACACTTAAGCAAACTTCAATCTAAGGAGATTTGCATAAAGGATTAGGGCCCAGTGGCCCTCTACAATACCCTTCCATCTGAAAATGGGCGTGCTGTGTTCGCAGACCCCCCCTCAATTGCTTTGTGTTCCCATTGAGGTCGGTTTAATCCGGCTTTCATCAGACGCACCTTCTCGCTAAACCTTGCAGGCCTGTGCTTGGGGAGCGGCGAGCACTCTCTTCCCAAACTGAAGGGGGCTTGCCTTTCATTAATTTCTCTAAGAAGATTACCCAGCGCTTGTTTGTTGTTGTTGAGGCAACTAATTTGCCTAAAGCGCTTTGTTTTTCCAACTGGTTTACACTTTAATGCCCTTGATTGAATTCCAACAACAAGGGATCAGCTTGACCAGGCATCTTTCCCGAGGAAGAGAACAAAAAAGAGAAAGGAAAGGGAAAACGTGCTTTTTAATCAAGGGCCTGCTATACACATACGTGCGTGCATACATACATACATGCACACATACCTACACACATACACATGTATGGAAGCATACATATCAGAATTTATACATATATATGTATAGCACAAAGTCATTATTTGTATATGCTAAAACCAGGCTCGTGGATAATACACACACACACACACACACATATAGCCATTTAGAAACTTTTCCTAGAAGCTAGCCTTAATTGGCACATCTCCAGGCCTTCTTTCTTTCCTAAAGTCAAGCTGAACTTGGTCTCTGTAACTGCCATAGCTGAAAAGAGTGGAGACGGACACCGCAGCATCACCTCAGTGGGGTGGGCCTCCCAAACTTTAGCCTAGGCTGTCTTGGTCTTTCCTTCTCATGCTTCGTCCTCTTCCTCACTTTCCTTGTCCTTAGCTTGAGAACAAAGGAGTCGGCAGGTATTTTCGAAGAACTTGATTGGACCTGATCTGTCTACATTTTAAACTGTGGTCCTGTGTAGAAACCTACTTTCTTTCTTTTTTTTTTTTCCATCTGGGTAATTGTTTGGGAGCTAAGCGGTAAGCCCCTTCATTCTGATTCACAGCCATTTAAACATTTGTGCCAGTTAATTAGCATAATTGGTTTGTTTAATTAGCATGCGGCCTGCTGGCCGTTCTCACACTGGGTGCCTCTATTTACTTGGAGATCTGAGTACTGGGCACCCTGAGGACACTAGCCTGATCCTGGGGGTTGAGAGCTGGCTCTAAGTCTCCAGAGAGTTGCTCCCAGCTTTAAGCACCTTGAAGATTGACCCTTGAACTTCCTAAGCCAAAACACTATTGATATTCTGCACTTTGTCAGAAAAGAAGACGGTGGGGAACAAGCCAACCGCCTGGCTGCTGCGCTCTGGGGGCGGTGACACTCAGCATGGTGACTCCTGGCAGCTGAACCAGCAGGCTCACCAAACGTAGAGGCAGAGGACCCCCAGAGCCACTTTTGAAAGCAAGGGGGAGGGCGTTGGGGGGCATGCTGAGGACTGTTTGCCCACCCCTGACGATTTTCTTCTTCTGTGAGGATGGTGGATGGCAAACTACTGACAAACTAATGGCTATGCTAACAGCAATTATTAAGCGCCTACTGTGTGCTGCGATCTATGAAAGAAAGCCTCAGAGGAGATGTGAATGAAACATTCAAAGCATCCTGCCCCAGGGTCGCAGCCTCTCCACTAGTAAACTAACAGAAAATGTTTTGAGAAGAGCCAACAAAAAACCCTTCAGTCTCCTGTTCCCCCCTAGAGTTGAAGGCAGACAAAGCTTCTAAGGCAATGTGACGACACTGCCAGGAGCGCCTGGCTCTCCACGCTGCGTGCGTTTTAGATAATGTTCTTGAAAACACTGGGAAGAGAAGAAAGATGCTTTCATCCACTATAACATAAAGAATCTCTCAAATTTGGAAGGCTAACCATCGCAGAACCCAAATGGGCGACTTTGGCTGGCTCCAAACTACTCTTGAGGAAGTGGGGTGGGGTGGGGTGAGGAGGGTGGGGGTTGGGGTGCAGGATTTCGCATCCCTGAAATGTAAATCTGGCCAGAGCAGCTTGGGTCTCAACCAGGCAGGACTTGAAAACACGTGTAATTTAAAAGGCCCCGGAGTTAAATAGCTTCAAAGACCCCCAGGAAGAGAGCCTGAAGTCATTTGAAATCTAGTTCTGGAGATCGGAGTTATTAAAGGAATCGACAATAGCCAGTTGGGGGTAGATTTTGTCAATTTGGGTGGGATAGAAATCACTTACTCAGAGATGGTTATTAAATTGTGACTATAATATTTTGCTTTTTTCCTCTTAAAAGAATCCACTACTTAATTGTCATAATAGAATTTAGCTGAAGGTTCAAGGTAACTATCGGTATTGTAGACAATAATTGTGTGTGTGTGTGTGTGTGCATGCATGCTTGTGCACATGTTTCAAGACAAGATTTCTCTGTGTAGCTCTGGCTGTCCTAGAACTTGCTCTGGAGACCAGGCTGGCCCCCAAGATCCACCAGCCTCTGCCTTACAGTGCTGGGATTAAAGGCACACACTACCAAGTCTGGCCTAACAGTAGTATACTTTAATAAAGTTTGTTTAACCTGTTTGTTACCAAGGTAGGTCTTGGCATCTGTTTAACAAAATTTAATATAAGGTTTGTTTGGTTGTTTTTTAGAATGGTATCTCACATTGATAATCACACCAACACTAGCTGGGGGCGGGGGGCAGAGTCAGAGGAAGATGGCAAATTCTAAGCCAACTTGTGCCACATCAGAACATTCTGTCTCAAAAGAAAGTACTAAACTGGACACTTTTTAAAAACTCCCATGGGTTTTCCAATTTATTATAATGCTGAACTAATAAAATCGAGGTATGTCCAGTTTCACATGACAACGACCAACAGATATTTAGGACTCATTATCTGCCAAGTGTCCTAAACACACGTGTTTTGAAATATAATGAGGCGGCAGTGGGAGTAAGGAGGTTCCTGGCAGGAGTAAGGAGGTTCCTGGTGGGCCTGTGCCTGAGAAATCACACCATTCGACAGACCTGACTTAAGGGAGGCTTCCTGTGAGGAAAGAAAGAGGGGATCTGAAGAAGGGATAGAGCCAGAGAGAGCCACAAAGGCAAAGAAGACAGGAATAGAGGACAGAAAGAAAAAGAGGCCAGGCCAAACACGAGGATACAGAGAGAGGGTGGGTGAGGGGAGGGAAGGGGCGTAGAAGGAGGGGAGGGGGAAAAAAGGGAGAGAGAGAAGGGAGAGAGACATGGAGGGAAAGAGAGAAGATGGGGGTAGAGGAGGAGAGAAGGACTGGAGTAGCAGTAATCCTCTTTATAGGCCGCCATACCTGGCTCACACCTGACCGTCAATGGCGGCACAAGACAAGGCAAGCGGGCTGTTGCCAGGTCACTGTTGGGCGGAGCCTAGCTGAACTGTCTGTAAGCCTACAGTGAGTCTTTGAACACAGGAATAGTGAAGACAGAACTTAGTGCACTTGAAAACACATACGTGGAAGGTGGTATGAGACCCAGGCTAAAGAAGATGCTTGTATTAGGGATATGTTTTATACTCAGTGTTCAGTGACCAGTTTTGGAGGGGGCAGGCTGCCTGGGTCTAAAAAAGATAACATTTTTTTCCAGATTTAATTGTGTGTGTGTGTGTGTGTGTGTGTGTGTGTGTGTGTGTGTGTGTGTGTGTGTGTACATGCGCGTGCGCATCTGTGGAAACCAGAAAAAGGTGTTGAACGTCCTGGAGCTGGAGTTACACATGGTTTGAACTGTCCTTCGTGGTTTCTGGGGTCCTTTACTCTGGAAGAGCAAGAAGAATCTTTAGGCACTAAGCACCTCTCTGTCCCCAGCATCTACACTTACACATTTCTCTCCCAGTCTCACTTCCCCATCGAAGATTCCTCCCCTCCCCTCTGTCTCGGCCAGCATCTAAGTGTAGCCCCATCTCATTGTCAACATTATAAACCTGAGTGAACTCAAAAGACCACCACTCACAGGCCAGTGTCTGACATTTAAACCAGAGTAAGGAGAGTGGCATTGGGGATGCTCAGGGTCCTGCTCCAGGGTCCTCTTTCTCAACCAGGACACTCACTTTGGTGGCAGTGGTGACTCAGGCTGTACACACTCATTAAGACCATTCCTGTTATGGAATGTAAGTAATGGCGGCGGCAGGTTTGTGTTGTACCTGGTGGGCCCATGCCAAGGTGTCCCCTGATAAATCACGCCATGCACAGATCTGGTAATAAAGGGGGAGTTAGTTGGAGGAGGGAGGGAGAGAGGACCTAACCAAGGGGCAGACAGATGGGAGCAGAGCCATGAGGGCAGAGAAAAGGGATAGAGAAGGACGGAAAAGGGAAGAAAAGACCAGGAGAGAGAGAGAGAGAGAGAGAGAGAGAGAGAGAGAGAGAGAGAGAGAGAGAGAGAGAGAGAGAGAGAGAGAGGAGAGAGAGCTGGGGTGGCAAGCAGTCCTTTTCTATGTTGCTGACACTTGGCAGTGGCAGGTAATAGCAGTAGCTTAAACTGTTGCTAGATCCCTGGGAGGAGCCTAGGCGAGCCTATACAGTAACAGTTCCTGTCAACACTTTCTGACTCGGTCAGTGCAACCACTGGGAATAGACTCGCCAAGGGCCCTACAGTGTATGCATTCAAGTTGTAATATGCTGGAGAGCAAGTGTCCTGGTGAACAGGGCACTGAGGTCATCACATCTCTGGGTTCATCTGACATCGCTGACATGAGACAACATTGATGACCAAAGTTTCAAACTTGGCTGCCCTTAGAATCATCTTTAAAATTAACATTAGTAAATACATACTTCTGAGCAGCACTTAGAATTGAGTCCAGGGCCTTGTTTTTGCTAGTCGGACATTACCAATTGTCTCTTAGGTAAGAAATAATTAAAT
Source organism: Mus caroli (assembly GCF_978045245.1). Taxonomy (NCBI): domain Eukaryota; kingdom Metazoa; phylum Chordata; class Mammalia; order Rodentia; family Muridae; genus Mus; species Mus caroli. The sequence goes on along the minus strand of NW_028227265.1, from coordinate 37,415,329 downwards.
AAATGATTTTTAAAATATAAATACCTTAAAAAATAGTTTCCACATGGGGGCCGAGCTGCCCCCGCTAAGTCAGAGTACCTGAAAATCTAAGGTTTTTCTAGGGTCATGCTCAAGTGATATCCGCAGGTGAGGTCCTTGGGGACCACATTTTGGAGGTACCCTCTGTTTCTCCACAAACAAAAGGACTCTAGTCAGTGAATGGTGTGGAAGCCAGTTGCCTGATAACACAGATGTTAGTGGGCTGCTATTTCCTGCAGGACATTGGGGTTTTGCTACAAGAGCACCACCGTGCTGCTAGTAGCTGACAGCCTCCCCCCCCCCCACTTCATTGATTGAACTTGCAGGCATAAGAACCTCCCTTTATCTCATATTTAAAACACAAGCAATGGCTGAAATTCATTTTCAATTTATTTTCCAATCATATGATGGGGACGATTGTGTGGAATATTCTGGTTGGTGGAGGGTTGGTGAGGGCGGCTCAGGGAGAGAGGACTCAGAGCTCCGGGGGTAGTCTGCAGGGAGCGGGTTAATCGAATCAACTAATCTTCGCTCTGAGATTAACTCACAGTGGCTTCTGGAAGCCTGGCGAGGTGAATGCAAATAGGCAGGACCTCCAGGTGCCCTGCTTTCTCTTCCTTCCCCTGCTCAGCTCTCAAACATGTAGAGGTGCTCATTGGTGCACCATTAATGGTATGGCAAACAGCCTTCTTGGGCTGTTACATTCCAGACCTTTCCAAGCAACAGCAAACCTGAGGGTGTGCTTGAGGTAGCTACTACTCAGGGAGGAGAGTTTGGTTCAAAGCTGCCTTGGTGGTGGGTAAACCAGCTGGCTCGGGTGATGGTGGCGCACGCCTTTAATCCCAGCACTTGGGAGGCAGAGGCAGGCGGATTACTGAGTTCCAGGCCAGGCTGGTCTATAAAGTGAGTTCCAAGACAGACAGCCAGACAGAGCTACACAGAGAAACCCTGTCTCGAAAAAAAAAAAAAAAAAAAAAAAACAAAAAAACAGAAACAGAAACAGAAACAAACAAACAAAAAAAGAGCAGATCTTTGCAAATGCCCATTGATTCCCTCTGCTAAGGTAGGCAGGCAGGCCACATTGTGGGGCGTGTGCCATTATATCTGAACCACAGCCTACACATGTTCTCAACCCTGCTGGTGATTGGATCAAGCCTGGGCTGAGTAGGCTTGTAGGGTTCTTTGGATTTGGAGATAACACCCCCCACACTCTCCCTACTTCAGGGCAGCCTTCTTGTTTACTTAGTATCTGAATGCTCACCAACATAGTCTGCAAGTTTCTATGACACCCCACCTCTGGGAGCAGGTCTCTCATCCTGGACAGACAGTAGCAAGAGGTAAGTGATGGAGGTCTCTGGAGAGGCCAATGCTTTCTGAGACACTCAGACAGGGAGAGGTGGGCAGTCTTAGAGATGTTCGGTGTTCTCCCCTAGTTTAGTCATGTCCCAGCTGGAATCTGTGGGGGGACAGGGAGGTGGGAGGTGGTACGGGGCTCACAATAGCTTGTGGTTTTTCACATTGGTCTCATTGTTTGCAGAAGGTTGGATGCCATTCACATATCTCCGTGGTTTGAATGAGATGTCTCCCATAGTCTTGGGCATTTGAATATTTGGTCTGTAGTTGGGAGTACTGTTTCAGAAGGCATAGGAGGAGTGGCCTTGCTGGAGTGTGTCACTGAGGTCTGGGCTATTTGAGTTTAAAGACTAATGCAATTTCTATTTTACTCTTTTCTTCCTGCTTGTAGTTGAAGATGTGAGCTCTCAGCCTTTGACCTGCCATTATGAATCTTAACTCTGTCTTCTCTAGGTTCTCTTGGTCATGGTTTTATCTCAGCTACAGAAAAATGATGTATACACATATGGATCACCCTGGGTTGGATGATGGAGAGGTTAGAAAGGGCATGCATGAGCGCCTGGTGAATGATTTCAACCCTCAGATACAACCGCCAAGTAGGTTTTGGAGTGAAAGGGGAGCCTGGAGCCAGGACTGATGGCACAGGGCTGTTGTGTGTTGGCCAACTAGATAGACACAGAGTTGCCATAAAGCCTAGCACTCAGTAAGTCTGCTGTCCCGTAATCTTCTGGTAGCTCTGTTGCTTGTCCATGTTTTACTTTTCAACCAGCCTGGCTTTCTGATGACATGCAAAGGCATCAGCAAGCATGCCTCAGCCCCAGCGCCTACAGGCTGTCTGTGTCTTCAAGGAAGAGCTCTTGCCCATCCTCGCCAACACCCTGGCTGTGGTTAAATCAGAATGGAGGTCTCTACCTCTAACTGGACAGTTACTCTGTTCTCAGATACCCTAAAGCCATCACCTCCAGACTTGGTACTACTTATGTAGAAAAGAACTGGTCTAAGAGAATAGAATCTGGGGCTGGAGCGTTGGCTCAGGAGTTAAGAGCACTGACTGTTCTTCCAGAGGTCCTGAGTTCAATTCCCAGCAACTATAGGGTAGCTCACAACCATCTATAATGAGGCCTGGTGCCATCTTCTGGCGTGTCTGAAGAAAGCGACAATGTACTCACATAAAATAAATAAAGTGTGTGTGTGTGTGTGTGTGTGTGTGTGTGTGTGTGTGTGTGTGAGAGAGAGAGAGAGAGAGAGAGAGAGGGAGGGAGGCAGGCGGTCCTTTTTTTCAGATCTGGCACAGCAGCAAGTGATGACCTAAGCAGTTGCTAGGTCCCTAAGAGTAGGCCAGTGGAATTTCCTGTATACTAATGGGGTTAGGGTTAAGGGTCCCGGGTTTGACAAAATAACACTTATCATTCCCATCTCAACTAACTTATCTAGAAACTCCCTCAAAGCACGTCTAGAGTTTTCTGCCCTACATGATCCCAGATCCATGACAGGCGCTATGCCCTTCCCACCGGTATGGCTGTTCACCCTGAATCTGCACTATTCAGCCCTCGGCACACTCCTTATCTGCTCACATCCAAATGTGCCCACTTGCATTTCTCTAAGGGCCTCCACATGGCCCCTCTGGCAAGCTGTCCCCAGGCCTGGCATTTCACTCTGCCCCTCCTCCCCAGAAAGAATCCTCCAATACCCCGCAGCCGCCCCTCAGGGCCCTTCAGGGATCTCCACCCATCTTCCAACTGCAGCTGCATCTGGTTGCCCGCCCGTGGAGCAGCAATTAAGGGATTCCTTTCGGTGCTAGCTCTGGGTGCAAGCCTTGGCCCCTCTACTTCTCCCTGTGGCGTGAGTCAAGCCACTGAGGCGGTTCAGAGACAGAAGAGTGGAAATGAGCCTCCCAGGATTATTTAGCAAGTTCGTGGAGAGAGTGCTGTGAACAGCCCGCCAGACAGTGAGCTGATAATTAGTTGTAACAGCTTAGTGATCATTGTCAACTTCAGACTCTCCAAGTGACATTAAAAGAATACACTCTTAATTGACATGGAATTACATCACTTCCGTTCCTTTTCTTTCCTGAAGCCCCTCCCAACTACCATCCCTCAAGCTCCTCTCATGCCCACCCACTCTCAACTTGATCGCCTCTTTTCCTTTGACTATTATTGTTAAATACATAGATATGTATGTATGTGCACAAATATATATGCATATATACCATATACATGCATATACACATACGTATATATGCATATGTGCACATATACATATGTATATACATATACACACATGTGTATTTATTTATTTATTTATCAGTGTTTTGAGACATGGTTTCTCTGTGTAGCCCTGGCTGTCCTGGAACTCACTCTGTAGACCAGGCTGGCCTCAAACTCAGAAATCCTCCTGCCTCTGCCTCCCAAGTGCTGGGATTGCAGGCGTGCACCACCACTGCCTGGCACATATTTATATATGTGCATATATGCAAAATATATCATACACACACACATATATATATATCCATAACTTACTGAGCCTGCTTTTGTTGTTTGTGTGTATGTGACTTCAGAGCTGACCACTCTGCATTGGATAACCAGTAAGGAGCTCCTCCCTGGGAAAGGCCAATTCTCCCTCTCCTAGGACTCATTGGTTGCTTATAGTTCTTTGTCCAGGAGTGGAGCCTTGCAGACTTTCCCCCTTTCACGTTAGCATGCCCATTGATGCTGCCGTTGTTCTAGCCTTGCTTGTGCAGCCATTTCTAGGAGGGGATGCCTCAGAGCAGAGTTGTCGCTATTTGGCTCGGACAATCTTTCTAAGCCACACATGCGGGAGCTCTGATGTATGATCATTTGGGGCTGGGGCCCTGGGCATAAGACTTAAAGTGTAGTACGAACTGATGCCGGTCTATCAAAGTAGCAGCAGTAGATTCTGTTCTGAGGTCTATGGTCTCACTAGCCCTGGGCAGCTTGCTAGTTTTCCAGCCCTGGCGTGATTTCCCTTCTGTTGAGTGGGCCTTGACAGCTGTTGGTTGTCACCAGCATGTGACTGCTCCATATTGCACCTTTCTGCATGTCTTGCGATGGTGGTCATTCTCATGGTTACAACCGGATAGGACTATTTAATTGCTTGATTCCCCCGGCAGCTTGCACAGTATCTTTTGAGACCATGGAGGCTAAAGCTCAGGAAAGAGGCTTTCAGGACAGATCCAGCTCACATTATCTTTGTCCTATGTGTGCATGGAGTCTTTAACAACAGGCGTCCACCTTCAACACTGCAGCTGTCTTCAGACACTCCAGAAGAGGGCGCCAGACCTCGTTACGGATGGTTGTGAGCCACCATGTGGTTGCTGGGATTTGAACTCCGGACCTTTGGAAGAGCAGTCGGGTGCTCTTACCCACTGAGCCATCTCACCAGCCCCCACCTTCAACTCTTGAGAGGCACCTGGAGGCTACATTAACAATCTACATTGCTCAGGGAGTCATTCACACTTCCAGGACTAACCATTAGTTCAAAGGGAGATTTTCTCATACCCCATATTGGAGATTTTGTTAGTCTATGGCTCTTATGGGGGGGGGGCACTGTCAGCCCAAGTGGTTTAATCCTTTAAGATGCAAGTGTGTGCGCAGGTGTGTGTGTGTTTTATATAATTTAAACTAATTTGAGTCCTTGAAGTTTTATCAAACAACGTTGGCATTATTTGTCTTTCATCTCTGCTCCATCTGCATTGACCTCAGGGGTTTAAATTTGATTGGTCTGCAGAGGGCACTTATATTAGTATTTTTAATTAATTTTTTATGCTTATTGTGGATATATATATATCATAATTCTTTATCCTTATATTAGTATTTTTAATTAATTTTTTATGCTTATTGTGGATATATATATATATCATAATCCTTTATCATTTTAGCCATTCATAATGGTAAAAGTCAATGACATTAGACACATCCATAATGTTCTACAAACCATCGCCACTACTCTGCCCAGAGCCTTTTCAGCAGCAGCAGCAGCAGCAACAGAAGCAACTAAATGATGACTCTCTCTTCCTCTCCTCCTCCTCTATTGGCTGCTAGGTACCCCCTATGCAACTTTCTTTCTCCACCATTTTGCTTGCTTCAGGAGCATCGCAGAGGCAGAACCGCACACCGTGTCCTTCTGCATCTGGCTTGTTATACCAAGGAAACTATTTTCATACCTGTGCAATTGTGGCATAGATACTATGTTTGTTCTTTAAGGGGTGAAGAGCATCCCCTTGCACAGACATGCAACACTTTGTTTGTCTGCTTATCTATTGATGGAAACTTGTGTGCTTTCTCTTGGTCTGTGTGGAGAACGCTAAAGTGAGGGCCAGTGTACAGGTATTTCCTAAGTCCCTGATTTTGATTTTTTAAAAAATATTACATCTGGGAGTCGAGTTGCTGGACTGGTTATCTGACAGTTCTGTGTTTAGCATCTTGGGAAGCCAGCCACTCATTTTCCATGGTGGTTTTTACCTTTTCACTCTGACTAGTGGGTTAAAATTTTGGAGATGCGTGGGTGGTCCCATTCCTCAACCAGGGGCCACGCCTAACCTCTGGATATGGTCTCTACAGGTTCTCTCTCCCCTTTGTTGTGTATTTTAGCTACTGTCATCCTTGTTGGGTCCTGGGAGATTTTGGCTTTCCTGGTATCTGGGACATCTGGACCGGAGTTCCCCATCCCCCATTGCTGCACACCTCTGCACAATTTCCTGACCTTCTGCACATCTCCCCCATCTCCTCCCACACCTGATCCTGCTCCCTTTCCCAACTTCTTTCTTCAAAAAAAAGATACTTAATTTTGATAAAATCCTTTTTATCTATATTTCCAGACCAATGGACAGGTAAGCTGGGGAAAGGAAGAGACTGTTTTAGATAGTGGGGGAGGGGGCGAGTACAGGTACTCTACAAGATGCATGGATCTCCCCTGCTAGCCCTTATCAAACCATATCCACACTGAGTGCTTGCTAGGACTCAGTGCTAGCAGGAGCCTCCAGCTCAAGACATCTACTAAGGGGCCCATGAGCTGTGGAGCGTGGTTTCCAGTCAGGAGAAATCCACAACCTGGAATCCTCCAAGTTCCCCACCATTGGAGAAAATGAACAGATGGACTCTAATTGCCGACCTGTTGTGGGGACATTGTTAACAAACACACAAGTAGCAGTATACAGGGCTTTTTGGAACCGAATGCGACTTGGCAGCTGGGGACGGCAGTCTAATTACCAACATCTGAGTTTCTTGTTTAATGAAGGGGAATGTGGAAAACGGCCCTGCCTTCAGCAGCAGGATAGAAAGAGATGCCAAGGCTGCGGCTCCCCCACATCCACACTCTCAGAGGCCACTGCTTCGTGTCATCCTGTCTTCCCTGCTTCCTGGATTCTCGTCCCACTTTGGGAGAGAGCTTGGAATTCTGTCGCTCCTTGGGTATCAACCATAGGTCAATAGAGAACAGTAGGGCATGGACACGTGGGTCTAGCATAGTTCATTGTCGTCTTTAACCTGGTGACATTGACAATCCAGGAAAATGAGTCATGTGTAGCCAGTGAGTACCCAAGATCCTTGGCACAGGCAAGGTACTCCAGGTTCGTAGTTCATAGCTTTAGGACAGTACTTGCTTAAGCTTATGCAGACTTATTAAAGAGCCCAACTCTTTTTTTATTGATTATTTGGGAATTTCACATCATGTACCCTGATCACACTCACTTTCCAGTCTCTCGTTTCCCTGACCCTTGCAACCCCCACATTCCCACTCCCCACAAAAAGGGAAAGAAAGAAAAAAGCAAGTCCAATTTGTATTCTTTCTACACTCACTGGAGCATCAAACTCCCAGTGACCTGTCCCCCTAAAGAAAGCTGAGCCCTTCTCCACCTGCATCTCTGGCAGAAGTTATCACTTGTGGAGAGCATCCTTAGCACAATTTTTAACTGTTCTCTTTGATAGCTTCCTATTTAAGCTATTACTGTTTTGAGGGCAGGGGTTAAGGGGTTAGGGGTTGTCACAGAAGCCTTCTATGTCCCTCTTTCTCAACTGTACACTTGAAGCCATTGATATCACTGCAAAAGTAGCTTCCTTGTCCTTTGCAGTCAGTGGAAGCATAAATCTTGGGCTTCTGCGAGGTTTTTGGTGACAGCATTGACCATGAACAGCCACATAGTCTCCAACATCAGGACTTCTAAACCAAGAACTTCTGCTTGGTCTCCCATGGCAGCTCGAATATCAACATGGCCCTCTGCCAAAGCATGGGCCAAAGGTACCGTCATAGCCTTTGACAGCAGCACAGGCCAAGGACATCAACGTGGCCTCCAAGGTAACATGGACCAAGGGCATCAATATGGATCCCGGTGACAGTCTGGCCCACAGACATCAAAATGTCCTGGGTGGCTGCACCGGATACCCATTACAGCATGGCCTTGGAGAGCCTACCTTAAAAGAGCTTTGAAGATAGACATCACTATGGCTTCTGGCTCTCAGAGGCTTGGGAGAGTTGGGGAATTTTATATGAGGAGCTGGCATTAGGAAGGATCTTGCTAGGTCTCAAGATGTGGCCTTTATATCTATGACCTCATTTAGACCTCACTACAATTTTTCTGAGGTGAATATGTTCACCACCTGCATTTGAGACTTGAGGAAACTGAAGTTCAAAAGGTTCAAGTGGCTCAGAATTGAATGCTAATGCTGTGCTGAGCTACACTTGAGGTCAAGGTGGCTGTGTGGTGCTTTACCTGGCTGCCACCCCATGAGAGAAAGCACTGGATTGTCCCAGGTATGCCAGGGGTCTGGTTCTGTTTATGTCTTGTAGCCTTACTGAGGCTCCATGGAAGAGCAGGGTAAAGTTGGCCTTAGAGGGATAAGCTTAATCTTACAGTTTAGACACAAACTTATGAAACCAACCTCTCCTACCAGAGACAAGTCCCAGAGGGGATTGCACAGGGATATGTGAGACTTCAAGGATCTACACTGTAGAGTTTGCACAAATCCTGCAGATTAGCAGGTCTATATCTTGCCACAGTGACCTGAGTTCTCTAAGGAAAGCCATGAATGCTCCACTCTGCCCCTCTCCCACCCTCTTCAGGAATGTACTTCTTGACATAAGAGTCAGATTTATAGACTTGTGCTTCTTCACTTCCCATTTCTCCTAGGCTGCCTTGGGAGAGTGAACGGTACTGTGGAGCACACATTGCCCCAAGTTTCCTCTTACATTGCAAGAGTTTTCTACTGGGGGTGTGTAATGGTTTGAATAGGTATGGCCCCAATAGACTCATGTTCTTGAATGATCAGCCATAGGGCGTGGCACTGTTAGAGGCTTGGACTTGTTGGAGGAAGTGTGTCATTGTGGAGGTGGGCTTTGAGGTCTCCTATGCTCAAACTATGCCCAGTGTGGCACACAGTCTCCTTTTGCTGCCTGCAGATCAAGATGTAGAATTCTCAGCTCCTTCTCCAGCACTATGTCTGCCTGCACACTGCCATATTTCCTACCATGATGATACTGGAATAAGCCTCTGGAACTGTAAGCCATCCCTAATTAAATGTTTTGTTTTGTTTTTTATAAGAGTTGCCTTGGTCACGGAGTCTCTTTACAGCAATAAGTTCCTAAGACAGGGTGGTAAAGACTAAACACTAGTTATCCCCCAATACACACACACACACACACACACACACACACACACACACAAGGTTCTCATGATACACCACACACACACACACACACACACACACACACATACTCCTAAGGTTTTCATAATAAACCAAAGTTTGATTCAACTAAAGTCCCCTGGCAAACCAATACGCTCACTTGACTTACAGAACATGGATGAAGGGGTAATAGACAAAGGTGTGTGTAACCCTAAAGCTGACACACTGGAAGGTCTGCATCTGGCAGAGGTGATTGCTTTCTACAGCTGGACAGATGGGATTCCCTCCTCCCACTCTTCTTCAACGTTTGTACTAGAATCCCTCCCTGAGACTTAGAGGTTAGAGGAAGTGAAGGAAGCCCTGAGTGGATAGAATCCTGGGTGGATGTGAATTGTTCAAACAAGGTACCATAGATTCCATATCAAAGATGCCAGAGTCCCATGGGAAACTGGCAAAGTTGGTACTTATATGGGCCAGACACAAGCTTTCCTCCAGGGTCAAAGTATGAGTGCTTACGGAGGATTGTTCACTAGGAGACACTTCAGCTCCCTCCTCCTGGACATTTACAGTGTGAGAATGCTGGCCTACAGAGACTGCCTGCTTACTGAAGCTAGCTAGCTCCTCCCCATGTCATACCTAATAGACAGGCCAAGTTTCCAGGTTTCAGCAGTGGGTAGGCGCCTTCCATCAGAGGTAGGAGACTCCTATCTGATCCTGGCTTTCCTATACATGTATATATCTGTCCTTTCTTCATTTCATTGCTGCCCCTAGGCAGGGTTCCAGGGGCCAAGCCTCTAGGGTCACAGCAAGAGGTCATGTGCAATTAGGGCAGAATTGCATTCACATGGCTGGGAGGAGCTGCTAGTTGCATAATCAGATGAGGGCCCAGTGTCCCGCCCCATCCCCTCCTAAGGAGAATGTCAACAGTCAACTAAGCCCAGCTGGGATATTTTACAAGCAACCCCAGCTGGTCTCATGAAGATGGCAGTACACCTTATTTTCCATATGATGTGGCTTCCTTCTTCTTTCTTAACATTTATAGCAGGTTTTAGTTCTTGAAATCAAATACAGTAATTTCAAGTATTATATTCACCATCCACTTCCCTCTGTAGGAGCATGGGCCACTGTGGCTGCCTTGACAAAGACAGTAAAGACACAAGTGATGCCAAGCTGGCTGTAAGAGGTGAAACAGACTGCTTCTGCTTCCAAGTGAGAAAGATAGAGATGGCTCACTTCCTCTCTTGCTCCCTCTGAATGCATAAGCAAAACCCGGGAATAATATAGAGAGCAAATACTCAGGGAGGGCTTAGTCAGAAGGTTCAGAAAAAACATCCCAGGTACAGAAATGTCACTGAACTGCGGTGAATTGATAATTTCTCTCTAATCTGCCCATTGCTTGACTTTCTGTACAAATACAGTCATGGAAATATGTGGATGATTGGAGGTGACCACACCTCCACTTTGTTGATAGAAAAAAAATGGAAAAGGACTTCCCAGGGTGCTCAAAAGTATCGGAAAGATAAGATGGTAAAGACAGGAGAATTCAGAAAAGCAACTTCAAAAACTTGCCTGTCCGCTTATGAATCTGATCTGAATTAGCATACCAAAGACTTTCAAGCATACTATAACCCAGAGAGCACTGCTCAAGACTACATACTAGCATACCCCTAGATGGTGTACATGCAGTCCAGACTCAACTAGCACTAAGAAGTCTCTTAAAAGTAACCTAGCAAGAGGCAGGCAGATTTCTGAGTTCAAGGCCAGCCTGGTCTACAAAGTGAGTTCCAGGACAGCTAGGGCTATACAGAGAAACCCTGTCTCAAACAAACAAACAAACAAACAAACACAACAACAAAAAACCCAAACAAACAAACAAAAAAGGAACCTAGCATTAGACCCCTAGTCCATAGAAGGCAGGTTGGGACTTAACATTCTGAGCAAGACATTGTCCAGTCATGTGATAAGGCAAACATAGTAACCTACACAGAGCTTACAGAGAGCCTGCTGTTTTACAATGTCATATTCAAAACAGCCATGGAAGCAACCGGAATTACCTGGCATATGAATAATCAGGAAAATCTCAGCTTGCTAGGCAATCAGCAGATACCCACATGGAGGTGAAAATACGTTGGATGGCTGTGTGTGTGTGTGGGGGGGGGGGGGGGAGGAGGACACTTGTCTGAAATGCACCAGGCCCAAAGTTTAATCAACCACAATGCAAAGAAATATGAATAAATATGGGTGAACTATCTAACAGGCAGTAATGATATAAATACTCTCTCTGGTCAGCAATTGTGAGCACTTCCATTATAAAGGAAAAAGTGCAAACACTCAGTATCAAGTAAACAAGAAATGGATAGGCAAATTTAGAACAGAAAAATACAATCATGTAAGTGGAAATCTCTCTCTTTTTTATTGGATATTTTCTTTATTTACATTTCAAATGTTATCCCCTTTCCCTGTCCCCTCACCCCAGAAACATGCTATCCCATCCTCCCTCCCTCCCTCTGCTTCTGTGAGGGTGTTCCTCCACCCACCCATCCACTCCCACTTCCCTGCCCTCAGTTACCCTACACTGGGGCATCTATCAAGCCTTCATAGGACCAAGGACCTCTCCTCCCATTGATGCATGACAAGGCCATCCTCTGCAATGTATGCAGCTGGAGCCATGTGTACTCTTTGGTGATGGCTTAGCCCCTAGGCGCTCTTGGGGGACTAGTTAGTTGATATTGTTGTTCTTCCTGTGGGGTTGCAGTCCCCTTCAACTCCTTCAGTTCTTTCTATAACTCCTCTATTAGGGACCCCTCTATTAGGCCACTCAGTCCAATGGTTGGCTGCAAGTACCAGTCTCTGTATTTGTAAGGATCTGACAGGGCCTCTCAGGAGACAGCCATATTAGGTTCCTTTCAGCATGTACTTCTTGGCATCCACAATAGTGTCTGGGTTTGGTACCTGTATATGGAATGGATCCCCAGGTGGGAAAGTCTCTGGACGGCCTTTCCTTCAGTCTCTGCTCTACACTTTATCTGCATATTTGCTCCTCTGAGTATTTTGTTCTCCTTCTAAGAAGGACCAAAGCACCCACACTTTGGTCTTCCTTCTTCTTGAGCTTCATGTGGTCTGTGAATTGTATCTTGGTTATTTGGAGCTTTTGGGCTAATATCCACTTATCAGTGAGTGCATACCAGTGTGTATTCTTTTATGATTGGGTTACCTCACTCAGTATGATATTTTCGATCCATTTGCCTAAGAATTTCATGAATTCATCATTTTTAATAGCTGAATAGTACTCCATTGTGTAAATGTACCACATTTTCTGTATCCATTACTCTGTTGAAGGACATCTGGATTCTTTCCAGCTCCTGGCTATTATAAATAAGGCTGCTATGAACATAGTGGAGCATGTGTCCTTATTACATGTTGGAGCATCTTCTGTGTATATGCCCAGGAATGGTATAGCTAGGTTCTCAGGTAGTACTTTGTAAATGGAAATCTCACTAGCTATGTTTCAAAGAGGAATATGGATAATAGAGAAAAGAGGATGAAAGACACACACCTAAAGAGTAAAAAAATCTCAAATAAAACAAAAAGAATTACACACTGATGGAAAGCTAGATCAAAAAGAAATGTCTTTGTATCAGCCAGATCATAATGGTCCATTGCCTAGAAGAAGCTGGAGGTTAATGATTTGAATGTCCAAATTTTCCACTAGAAATTATGGAAATACCACAAAGAGTTGGAAATTATCCCAAATCATACACTCACAAGAATACCCTTCAGAAATAAGAGTTAATTGATGATATGTTCTTAGAGAAACACAAACTGCTCAAAATCACTGAGGGAACCAGAAAGAAAACTGTAACAACAGAAAAGAAGGAGAAATGTAAGAAGAACCAAAACACAGCCGATTACTCTTCTCCCATTAACTTGTTAAAAAGCATGGTCCATGGTACAGCGCAGCTGTAGCTGAGTGGGAGAGAGGTGCCTAGTACTCAGTAAGTCCTGGACTCAGCCCCATCACTGCCAAAAAAAAAAAAAGAGAGAGAGAGAGAGAGAGAGAGAGAGAGAGAATGAAAATGAAGTGAGCTCAATCGTTGAGAAGAGGAAGGACGAGATTATTTGATGGAGATTTTGGTGCACGTTGATATAAAATGTACTGAACAAGCATAGGTGACAAAGGAGGTAGGTTAGGCTCCTTTTTGCTTTCCACTTTCAGGGGCAAAATATAGATTCTAAGAATCCGTAAAAGTTAAGTATGTTTGTTATAATTTATAGTTCAACTAAAATATGTAGTTAAAAAGTGGAAAAAATGCTGAAAATGTTCAAATAACTCAAAAGAGCAGAAAAGATGGAACCAAAGGAACAAAATCAAAGATAAATAAGAAAGATGTGATAAAGCTGTCCACCTAAACTCAAACATATCGCTAATCACAGTAAATGCACACCAACCATCTGAAATGACTGGTTAAATGGCAGATGCCAGAATAGGTATGACCCAAGTATATGATGTCCACAAGAAACTCACTTGAAAGATACCGAGGGTTAGAAGTAAACCAGAGAGTGAAAATTAAGGGCTGAGTATGTAGCTCAGCAGAGGGCTTGCCTAGCATGTGCATGGCCCTGGTTGGATAGACAGCACCACAGGAAAAGAAAAGGATACAAAAATGATTAGGTACAGAGAGAAGGGCATAGCAGGGTGATCAGTGAATCATCACACGATTCTTAGCATCGGTGCACACACAGTAGAGCCCCCCTCACAGAATGAGCACTATTTGAACCGAAAGGGCTATCACTAGAAACTTTTGCCCCATTTCTCTCCATGTCCCCCTTTCTCCTTCCTTCTCCCTTACGTTCTCTTCTTCCTGCAGCACTGAGGATCAAACACAGGGCCCTGCACATACAAAGCTAATAGAATTTTAGCATTACTATAATAATTATAGTAATTATAGTAACATATTATTATAATATTATCATAATAATATTATAATAATAAGTTATAGACAAAAAATGCCAAGTTAGAGACAAACTAAAGAACATCAATAGCCAACTGAAAGTACTTATGGAACATTAGTCAAAATAAGCCATATCACTGTCCACAAAACATATCTTAACAAATATAAAAGATCTAAATGCAAACTATGTTTTCAATTGAATCCTAAAATAAAAAGGTTCTAAATGATCCATGTGTTGAAGAAATCTCTCGGCAAACTGGAAAATACTTTTGTTTTGTTTTGGTTGGTGGGTGGGATTATTATTATTATTATTTTACAAGACAATGCAGCTATAATTAGAGTGGAAATGTAGAGTATTAGATGGTCATAATAAAAAAAGCAGAAGGGAATCTAAATGTATACTTAGGAAAACAGAGACTGAGTCAGGTGGTGGTGCACTCAGGAGGCAGAGGCTGGTGGATCTCTGTGGATTCAAGGCCAGCCTGGTCTACAGAGCTAGCTCCAGGACAGCTAGGGCTGTTACACAACAATACCCTGTCTCAAAAAACCAAACAAGGGTCTGGAGAGATGGCTCAATGTGGTTAAGAGCACCAGCTGCTCTTCCAGAGGTCCTGTGATCAATTCCCAGCAACCACATGGTGGCTCACAACTATCTGTAATGAGATCTGATGCCCTCTTCTGGTGTGTCTGAAGAAGGTAATGGTGTACTCATATACATAAAATAAATAAATCTTAAAAAAAAAAACAACCAAACAAAAAAAACCCCAACAAAACAAAGAAAGGAAGGAAGCAAGGAAGCCGAGACTGAACTGGGGACAAGGTAGCTCAGTGGTTAAGACCATGTGATACCCTTTCAGAGAACCAGAGTGATTTCTAGGCACCGGCATCAGGTGACTCACAACTCCTGAAACTGAGCTCCAGGAAATCCAATGCCTTCTCCTGGCTTCCATGGGCACCTACATTCGTGCAAATAAACACATACAGTTAAAATTTTAAAAATATAATTCTTAAAATTATAAAAAAGAAACTAGAAAACTAAGGCTGTAGTTGAGTGGTAGAGTTC
This sequence comes from Mus caroli, assembly GCF_978045245.1. Lineage (NCBI taxonomy): Eukaryota > Metazoa > Chordata > Mammalia > Rodentia > Muridae > Mus > Mus caroli. The sequence goes on along the minus strand of NW_028227265.1, from coordinate 37,400,306 downwards.
TTACCCAGCAAGCATGAAGCCCTGATTTCAGTCCTCAGAATCTGGGATGGGGTTGTGGGTAGGGATGGGGTTGAGGTTGGGGGTGACAGTGTAGGTGTGGCATAAAAAAAGAAAATAGAGAAGGAACTTAAAAAGGATAAAAATAAAAATCAACAAGCCAGGAACATAAAAATAATAGAGAAAAAAATCAATAAAAATAAAACCCAGTTCTTTTAAAAGATATCAACATTAAAACTATGTAGGACTCTTCTGGAGAAAGACAGCCACGGGACAAGTAGGATACCTGCTCCCTCCTCTGTGTGGGCAGAAGGCCGGTCTAGGCCTGTCTAGGGAAGGGTCTGAGAACAGGAGCATGGGAGTTTTGTGAGACCCAAGTCCAGAGTTGGCGCCACCTCTTAGGCTACTCACTGCTGGCCAAAGCTAGTCTTCATATAATGAAGTCCGAACCCCTAGGTGATCAGAATGGGCAGATGTGGGCTTTCAAGGGGGTAAGCAAGGTAAGACGAAGTCATGAGTGTGATATCCCATGTGGCTGGATGTCTTTCAAAGGAGAGGAAATCAGAACAGCGAGGATAAAAGGATGACCATGGAAGACACGGGAAGATGGCCACCTACAATCCAAAGAGAAAATCTGCCAAGAGCTTGGTCACAGATAGCCAGCCTCTGGCAGAATGTTAAAATAAATTTCTATTGTTTAAGTTGCCCAGTCTATGGTACTTTGTCAAGCAAACTCATATTGATTTTCATGAGGTTAAAAAAAAATGGTTTCCACCTCTAGATGCATGAAATGGCAATCCCATCCCAAATGAGGTGTTCCCAGAAAAGTATTGAAAATTAGAGACATTTTACCACCAACTTACTACACTTGAGGTTGGTGGTGAAGGGCTGAACTATTGTCTTGTGTCAGACAGGGGTGACCTAGAGGCATGGCTGTGCACTAGCTTGGCCTTCTCTGGGCTTTTATTCCTCCTGTTGCCTGCTATATTAGTCAGGGTTTTCTGGGGTCACAAAGCCTATGGAATGTCTCTATATATTAAGAGAGTTTATTTTAATTACTAACAGCCTGTATTCCAACTAACCCAACAATAGGCAGCTGTGAATGGGAAGTCCAAGAATCTAGTAATTGCTCAGTCCCACAATGCTAGTTGTTTCAGCTGGTCATCCCTATAAGCTGGAATCCCAAGGAAGTTGGTTCCAACAGACGAGCTGGCAAGTAAGGGCAAGCAGGTGAAGAAGAGTGGATTTTCCTTCTTACAATGCCCTTATGTAGGCTTCCAGGAGAAGGTGTGGTCCAGATTAAAGGTTTGTACCATCATGCCTGGGTTTCAAATATGCTCTGTCCTAGGCTAGCCTGAACGCAGAGATCTTCTTGCCTCAATCTTGTGGGATTAAAGGCATGTACTACTTAATCTGGGCCTTAGCTTTTCATGACCATTAGGCCTCAAGATCTCCATCAAAAGTGTGTGCCATCCCATAGCAAGATCCAGGTCAGAAGTTTGTGTCTTCTAGCCACAAGGCCTGGATCAGAGATATGCCTTCCATTTCTGGATCGTAGGTCATTCCAGATGTAGTCAAGTTGACAACCAGGACTAGCCATCAAACCTAGAAGCCAATCTGACACTGAGTGAAGGGCTGGTGGGAAGATGCTCCTAACTTGTCCAGTGAGCTTGGTCTCACCATAGTGCTTCTGACTGAAGGACAGGAGCGTGGCTAGGACAGGGTCACCTCACAGTGCCTATCAGAGACAAGCGGCTCTGCTCCTAAAGTCTTCATATGAGCAAAAAACATGCTTTGGTTTTTCCTGGTCTCAGGGACTGCTCCATCAGAGGACAATGGATAAAGACCTCCAGGAGCCCTGCTCACCTGTGGAGTATGTCAAAACTTAAGTCCTAGCTCGACTTCTAAAAGCGCACTAAATGGACATCACAGATACAAGCATTCTTGTATAAAGTACTTAACAGTAGCAACAACAATAAGGCTTGTTATAGTAAGAGTTTCTAGGGTTATTAAGCTCTTTGTCTCTGCCAGCATTGACTTGCATATCTCAAGTATATTAACTCCATGACTCCTCATGAAGTCCGATGTGGCAAGTGATTATTGTAGCCTGCACGTGTCCCTCAAAAGTTCCTAGGTTGGAATCTTAATGCCCCAAGTGTGTATGGGGGATGGACAAACATGAAGGTCAGAGATAATTCTCAGATCACAGGGGTCAAACTCAGGTCATCAGAGTTGGCGGTGAACACCTTTACTGATGGAGTCATCTCTATAGGACCCCAAATCACATGTTAACAGCACCGGAATGTGCACTGTTTGTGAAGTGATCAGTGTCAGATGAAAAGACAGGAGGTGGTTGGTTCTGATGCCATCAGTGAATTCATGAAGAGGAAGGGAGACCTCCAACTGTGTCTAGCCAAGAGATGCCCTCCTCCACCTTATGGTGGAGGACCCTGGGTGACCACAGGGCACATACTGGCACTGGCACTATTACAGCATTAAGTGACACACAGGCAGAGTGGCCTGTGTCCCCTTGTCCCCTGACCCCCACCTCCCCTTCTCATAGGTCTTTCATTGAGATTCTGGCTTAGGCCCGCACTTTAACTATTTTCTAAAGTCATCACCATATTTAATGAAGTTTGTTAGGTAATAGAAATACACGGCAAAGTGTTTCACTTTACAGATGAGAAAAGGAAGGGTTTGGTGGATGAGGAGACTTCTGTGCAGCGTTACATTCATTTGCTGCCACTTGGACGACTCACCACTTTTTGTGCGTATTGATGAATATCCTATTTCCTGTTAAGCATTTGGGCAAATGTCACCTCCCCTGGGCACTTTCCTGCTCATCCCTCCTTACCCCCTCCCCCCCGCCTTGACTCACCCATCCTTGCTAGAGCAGTGCATTGGTTACTTTTCTTAACACTGTCACTAAAGACCAGACAAGAAGCAACAGAAGGGAGGAAGAGCCCATTGGGGCTCACGGTTTTAGGGATACAGTCCATCATGACAGGGAAGGCATTGAAGAAGGGAAGGCTTAAGGCAATTGCTTCCACTGTGTCTGCCACCAGGAAGCTAAGAAATCCCAAGGCTTGTCCTTATCTAGGAACCAGATGTTCAAGCACATGAACCAGTGGAAGATGTAGAGTGTCCAACTTCAACATGTGTGTTTCACCTGCACTACATTTTAATTTCTAGGGGTCTTAAAAAGAAAATGACATTGGTAATAATAAACATTGATGTTTCCATGAACTTAATTTTGCTTATTAATATTGCTAGTTTTTAAGGGGGAAAATACATAGCAAATAAGATGGAACTTTCCTTTTGATAAAGTAAAGGAAATAAATTGGGTATGGTAATGTGTTCCTGTAGTCCTAGCCACTTAATAGACTGAGATGGAAGGGTCATGACCCAGAGAAAAGTCAAAACCAGCCTGGGCAACATAGAGAGACTGTCTCAAAACAGAAGAGGCAGGAAAAGATGAAAAGAGGAAGGGAAGGAGGGAGGGGGAGGAAGAGGAAACATGGACGTGTGTGGTGAAACTGAAAGCCAGCCCTATTCATTGGAGTATCTTTGCTGTGAATCCTGTGCATATATACATATCTATGCACCCATGGTTTGTGTGTGTGTGTGTGTGTGTGTGTAGAGAGAGAGAGAGAGAGAGAGAACATGGATGTGTGTGGTGAAACTGAAAGCCAACCCTATTCATTGGAGTATCTTTGCTGTGAATCCTCTGCATATATACATATGTATACACCCATGGTTTGTGTGTGTGTGTGTGTGGAGAGAGAGAGAGAGAGAGAGAGAGAGAGAGAGAGAACTAGCCGACATTCAGAAGATCAGAATAAAACCATGAGGGTTGAGGATGTGGCTCAGTAATAGAACATCTACTTTGTCCTGGGTTCAACTCCCAGCACTGGAAATAAAAATAAAAACGAATACAAAACACAGATGGTGACTGCCATGGGAGACAAAGTCTGGAACATTGTAAATGCCCTGGCGACTCTAAACTTCCTTCCTGATCTTGACCCAACCTATAGATTTTAAAATGGTAAGGTTTTATTTTCTTGAATTTGGACTTTATTGGCATACAAATGTCAGTTCATACTCTTCTGTGTCTGGCTGCACTGTGTGACTGTGGAGTGTTAGTGAACATATAGTGGGCCATTGACTAGTGCACCTGAGTTTACCCCATTTCTTGGGTGGAGGCTGTTCAGGATCTTCTTATAGTGGGCGTTTATGAAAGCCTTGCTCTCAATGCCCTCACCTATGGTTGCTAGTGTACATGGTACATGGTTTCTAAGATGCAAAACTTGGAGTAAAGTTGCCTAGGTTACAGATATATACCTCCATGCTCTTGACCAAATTGATTCGCTTGGCAAAAAAATGTGTGCTGGAGGAAGGAATGGACCTTCCTTCCTTCCTCTCTCCCTCCCTCCCTCCCTCCCTCCCTCCCTCCCTCCCTCCCTCCCTTCCCTCCCTCCCTCCCTCCCTCCCTCCCTCCCTCCCTTCCTTCCCTCCCTCACCCTCTCTCTCTCCCTCACTCCTCTCTCTTCCGTCCTTTCTTTCTTTCCTTCCATTTTTCTTTTCTTTTCTTTTCTCTTCCCTTCCCTTCCCTTCCCTTCCCTTCCCTTCCCTTCCCTTCCCTTCCCTTCCCTTCCCTTCCCTTCCCTTCCCTTCCCTTTTCTTTCTTTTTTCTTTGCAAATTACCAAGCTCAAGCAAAGGTCTGGGTAACCCAGACCAGGCACAGGTGTCCAAATACCCATCTGTTGGAATACACATCTCCCAGGCACACACAGACTCTGAATCTAGAAACAGCTGACATCAGCTGTCCTGGAGGGCAATGAGGAGCACACACCCATCTAAAGCCCTACACGGACGGCATCTGCTGACTAGGCAGGGGCTGGATGGAGGCGGTAATTCGGGCCTTATCTCTTGATTTACTTCATTACAGCCTGTCCATCTGTGCCAGCTTGAGTGGCTCAGAGAGGACTTTCAGTGTTGCTGAAGTTGCATTGGGTGGGCCTGCCTCAGTTTCTCTGGAAGTGTTGCTAGAAACCAGACTTTGTTCTCTTGAGGACTATACCAATATAGACCCATTCTACTGTCATCCACAATATCCTCAAATGGACTCCACTAGAGTCCTGAAGGATGGGGAAAGCCCTTCATTATGCCACCCAATATGTCATGCAGGGCTGTTTACAAATCCAGGGGTCCTCTTGCCAAGTGTACAGCCTGTTCCCTAGGCTTTCATGTTATAATGAAATGAATAACAAGCAAGACATCTTAATATCCTATTCTGATAGAAAGTGGGATTTTTCCCCCTTCATCCTCTCTCTTAATAGATAAATTAATACCATCAAATATTCTGAAAAGATCCTTTATGGGAACATCCCTCTTACACACACACACACACACACACATACACACACACACACACACACACACACGTTATATTATAAAACTGGAGAAATTTGTTTCAACTTGTTAAAAGCCTTATTCACAGTCATGAATCTCTCATCCCCAGTTTTTCCCCCTTCAATTAATTTCACACTAATCCATTTCTTTATCAGGCATTGGAGTAGATGCGTGGGGTGAGGGATGAGATCGGGGCCACGGAGGTGTTTGGCTCTGTAATTTCATCCTTGAATTTGGTGATTACTAACAGGACAACTTTTTTAATTTGCTCTTTTGTCTGGATCCCCTGGCTGACAATCTGCTCGGTGAGCTCGGCTTTTTAATCAATCACCTACATAATCAAATGTCACTGGCTATCTGCTCCGTGTAATTACTTTTGCAATTAAAAATCAACCTCAAGTTGCCTCGTCTAATTAGAGGGATGGGCAGATTTTCATCTAGATTGATTTTTTAATAAATATTGACTTAAAATGCCATAATCTCATCATATTCTTTCATTTTCTTTGTACCAAAAATCAAACAAATGGAAGAATTAGCAAGCAGAAGGAACCGTGGGACTTCAAAAGCGGCTGCCTGTTCAGATGCGCAGGACTGCGCTGTCCCGAAGCCTAGATTAGCTTGCCTGGTAACAACGCTCGATAGAAAAAGAACAAAGCCATACAACGATTAGGTTTCACGCTAACATTGGTGAGAGCCCACAATTCTAAGAGCTTCGAATTTCATTCATTGTGCTGCCTGAGACCATCATTTCTATGAATGTTATTTTTTTTCCATCTCAGGCAATCACAGAGATACCAATGGAATCTTCAGAATTAGCAGAACATATAGATGCTGGGTGCTGGAAAGAACTCTGCTGAGTTTTCTTAAATATATACAAATGCCCGACAGCCAGATAATGTCCCTGTCTTTGTACCTTGTATCTTTTCTGTATTGTAATTAAAACATTGTCAATAACACAGTTGGTTGCTCTCTGGTTGTAGTGGCTGATGTTGAACATGGAAAATCCACAGCTGGGTAGGGGATTACCTGCTGGAAAATAACACACTTTGCTAGAGAACAATTGTCCTGAGATGAAATGTAATGGTATCTTGTGTGCCTGTTAAAAAAAAAAAATCTTGTCTGTGACCCTGACAGAATTCCATTTAAACCTCATCTGATTGGAGTGGCGATGAAGGGGTAATAATGTCTCCAGCACCGTAGTCTTACTCAGCCACAAAGAGGATGCTGCTCGCCTCCTGTGTGTTCGCACTACGATGAAGGAATAAGGAATTGTCCACCACTGGCTACACAGTGTGCTCTGTGGACAGGAAATGAAACAAAGCAAGATGGCTCTAACTTTTGGCTCTTATGGCAAACAGACAAAGGAGCTAAGAGAACAGAGGAAAAAGAGGGGGTTCCACCCATGCCTGCCCCCACCCTCCTGGATAGCAGAGAACAATTCAGGCCACGGTGGCTGTTTCATCTACACTTCCAGCCTTATTTCCAGCATAGCATCAAAATCTTATTTCCTGAAGGGATCTTCTGTAACTTAGTAGGTCCATAAAATACTGCCTCAAAAGAAATGAGAGGTTTATGGTTAAACGACTCTCAAGAATAAATCCTCTGACTCCTTGATGGAGAAAAGCAACATATGTTTTCCTACTCATTGTCAGAAGGTTGGTATGGGCTCAAATTTGTCAAGTTTACTCTTCTGTAGATCATCCTACCTGTTGACTTGTACGTATTTGCTTAATTATTCATCTAGGGAGCATTTTGTAGAATCTTAGTACACACTTCAGAAGAGGCTGGTACTCACTATACCAGGGCAATCAGCTCCTCTGGAGATTAAGATTGTCTTCTAGGATGTTGTCAGTGATGCTTTCTACACATAATGTCAAGCACACATGAACGTTAAGATGAAGAGAGTGGTGGGACTCAGAGGAACCAGGTGTTGTCCATGGCTCTTGACAGAGGGAAATTCTGCAAGTATGTGTTCTAGCTTCATAGAGCATAGTATAGGTTAAAGGGATTGCCCACTGCTATGGGAAAAAAGAAAAACTCTCTCAAGGTGTTGAAAACTTGATAGAAAGAAGTAAAAAGATGAGGCTCACATGAGTTGCTATGATTAAACATTTATACAGGACAGACATGGTGCTCCCTCTTCACTTACTAGCCACTGTTACTCTATGAAGCAGGCACTGGTTCATTATTGTTATTGATATTACAACTGAGGAAATTGAGCCTCAAGAAATAAAGTGATGCTGAAAGAAAGCCAAGCCTAGATGCACATCTAAAATACATCCAACATTGCAGTGTGTGCTCTGGGGATGAGCCTCTGGAGGCAAGGGGCCGTTGTGCCAGTATCTGTGGTCAGCACAATTCTGCACCATGAGCCATTCCCAAGCCCAAGCAACAAGCATCTCTTCAGCTTCTGAATTCTATAGGTTGCCCAGCCACTTCCTCTAGTCTTGGCTGGTCCTCAGCTGGGGTCTGGGATCAGATGCAGGTGGTCTAGAACTTTGCTGATCTTGGCTGGCTCTCTCTGTTTTTCAGGATCAGTGGCTGTAGCTCCTCTAGGACAGCCTTGCCTGGGACAGACAGGTCAGGTCAGCTTTGCTCCATAAACCTCATTTTAGCACCAGGTATTTGCATGCAGAAGGCAGAGACTCAAGAGAGGGAGTGGGCTGTTGGAGCCTCTGCTCTCCTGATGGCTCGCTGACATTTTCTTAACCAAAGCAAGTCACGTGACTGAGCCTAGAGTCAAGAGCTGGCTACACCAACATACCCAGCAAAGGCAGAGAGTATATCCTAAGGGCATGTCTCCCACCTGGCACTAAGATACAATTCCCTATGACCTACTTCCTCAGAGCACCCATGGCATCAGACGCCATCCTGAAGCCTGACCAGGGCTTTTCTTCTTGGATTCCGGTGGAGCAGGGCCAGGTGCCTGTTCTAATGGGCCCTGGAGAAAGACCATTTAGTATCTGGAGATTGTGAAAGCCACAGAAAGGTCAAGTAATCTTTGGAGGTGGTCTTGGGGACTAGAAATCTTCCCGCCCAGCCTGAGGTACTGGCAGACCTGGGCCTTTCTGTGAATGTTTGGAAGCGCACCAGTGCCTGGAGCCTGTGGAGGTCACTTAAAGATGGCTTCAGATTCCCTACAGGTGGAGTTACAGACCAGTGTGAGCTATCATGTGGATGACTGGGAATTGAACCCAGGGCCTCTGGAAGGGCAAGCAGTGCTCTTAACCATGAAGCAGTCTCTCTAGGCCCTAGCTCCAGGACTTGGTAATACAATTGCTTAGAATTCAAGGCCAAGCTGTAGAGACACAAAGCCCAGAAGGCAAACTCAGATACTAACATGAACACTGAATAAGTGAAGCTAAATTCTTTCAGGATGTGCACACTTCCTCTTGCCTACAAAACAGAAAGATGTCCTTCGATTCAGCATGAAGCTAGTTTGTATCATGTTTCTTGGTCTAGATTTTGTTTTCTCACTCATGTTAGGATTGGGGGTAGAAGTTTATGCACCCCCTATCATCATCATCATCACCACCATCACCACCACCATCATCACCATCATTACCATCATCAACAACACCACCACCACCACACACACACACACACACACACACACACACACACACACACACACAGCATAAGCCAGCCACAAAAACTGAGTGCTGGATGTGTGGTAGTAGTGGGCAATGGACAGTCTTGGGAACTGAATCACAGTCAGTCTTTCTTGACCTGGACCTGCCTGTCAGCATCTGCCATACCTGGGTGGCTGGACTTGAAGGTACCATCTGCAATAGCTTTGTGTTCAGAGATAGACACCTGAATAAGTAATTCCCAGCACTTCGGAGGCTCAGCAGATGCAAAGACAGCCTGAGCTTATGGTGAAGCCTTGTGTGGGCACTCCCCACCCAAGGGAGTGCAGAGAAAGCACATCCAACAAGCCAGTTCCTGCCAGCTGTCCAGGTATCAGTCAAAGATCAGTGGCTGCTCTGCATAAATAAGGAGACTGAGGGCCAGACGAGGAAGACTTGCTAGAGGAAGTAGAGATTGGATTGGATAGCTGAGGGTAGGGTTCAGTAGTTGAGCACAGCAGGCCAAGGGTTCAATCCCAGCACTGTAAAAGACAAACACATTCCATTAGAGTTAAACTCACTAGAGTGTTTTATTATCTAAGGACCTCAGCCACCTCCCCTTGGCTTTTGGTCCTCCCAGGAACCAGCACACAGGCTCAACTACCCTACATCAGTCCTTAGCCCTCCCAGACTCAGGTCAAATGTCAGCTTTCTTGCAACCCTCTTATTTGCTCATATGTATGCCCATAGGCATGGAGGGCATCGGTCATGCTGTGCCTTGCCTTGTGTTTTAATGTCTTATTTATTTCTTTAATGACACACTATTATGCACTTCTGGAACTTTTATCTGGGGATCTCTAGAACTCAGTGATGTATTTGACACATAGTAGGTAGCCAGTGATTAGTTCTCATGGTACAAATTAGATATAAGCAAGGAAAGATGAGGTTTTTAGCATTATGACCCCACCTCCCCTTGCTAGTGTCTCACTATTGTAGCCAAGGTTGGCCTGGAATTCAATGCAAAGACCAAGCTAGCCTCAGACTTTGTAGACCCACTGATTTCTTGCCACCAGGCAGTGGGTGAAAAAGGAAAGAAGCTGATGTAGAAGTAGAAGATGGTAAGCAGTACTCAGTGCTTGAGCCTGGAACCCACGGCTGCTTTGGAAGCTGAAGCAGGAGGATCATGAGTTCAAGGATAGCTTGGGCAAGTTAGTGAGACCCTGTCTCAAGATAAAAGGTAGAAAGAGGGTTGATGTAGCACTTCTCTGGAGTGCATGAAACCCTAAGTTCGGCCACTAGGACCCCAATTTTTTAAAAATAAAAAAGGGGGAGGGGAGGGCAAGGAAAAGGGAAAGGGAGCAAGGGAGAGAGTAGAGCAGAAAAGCTAAACCAGTCCCTGCTGTCACTGTCATTTTCTAGCTGTGCGTGACCGTAGGCAAGTCATGTAATTGAGACATCCAGATGTTCTTGTCTCTATAGAATGAAGGCACAACAGTTTTGATGTCAAGTGAACTGCAAAGGTTATATGGGACAGTGGACATGAAGCACTTGGCAGAGTACACAGCACATAGTAGGTGCACATAGTAGGTTATTTTTTCCTCCACATCCTCCTGAATAACAGCATGACAGCAGCTGAGGCTGGCAGAATCCTCAGGATGGTGCAGGTTTGACAAGAACTCTGGGATTTGAGCTGCAGCCCTGCTTTTTCTTGCTCTAAGGTGGGGCAGTAGCGTCCTCAGCAGCTAAAGAGGTGACAGTGCATTCCCAATTTTCTCAGCAGGGCTTTGCTTGTATAACCCTCCATGCAAGTTCAGTATCAGCCCAACTCCCAGGGTTAGCAGGCAGAAGGCACTGCCCAAGTGGGATGGGTACATCTCCTGTCCAGGAATACAAACAGCTGTACAGAGTTTCAGCTGACCATCACGGTGACACCTGTGATTATCCTAAGAAGGCAGCCAGCCTTCACTATGTCAACAGTCCTGGGCTAATAGGAGGTGCTTCTATGACCCCCCTCCAATCCTAGGCACAAAGAACACAATTCAACTATGTCAATTATGGCTATTTATTAGCAACGGTAATAATAACAGTTGTCGCTCTTCTCATCTGAAGTTCGTACATAATAAGGCAATCCCACGTTTAATTTATGGCCAAACAGAAGAGCTGATGAGGAGAAATGAACGGCACTGTGTGGGCTGCAGGACAGCGTTTTAGTTGCATTTGCATTTGGAACAGAAGTTGTGGAGAGCTGAAGGATCAAACTGCCAGGAAATCATTATACAAATTTCAAAATGTCAAGTGCTCTGATACAGCTCACGATTTTATCTTCTTATTTTGACAGGAAGCCATGTGTGGTCACCTCCATCTTAGGATGACTGGGGGAAGCCAGGAAGCCGGGAAGCCCAAAATCAAGGGTCCTGACCAGCCGTCTTTTCATCCTGCACGCTTGTACGACAGAGCGTAATAGACATTTTCCTTGGCACGAAATAATAAGAGCAGTACTTATCGTGCAGTGCCTCCAGCCAGTGGCAAAAAGAAATTAGAAAAGTCCAATGAAGCTGAGAAGTAATTAATCATTATACAGTGGGGCCTGTCAAATCAGAAGGGTCCTTCCAGCTGATAATGTTCCCCAACTCAATTTAGACTGATAGAAATTAGAATTTTTTTTTTTGACCTCTGGCAAAAACAAAAAGAACAACGTTTGCACAAATGTGGCCAACTGTTGGCTCTCTCCTCAGCCTGACCCATTTTACAATGATGTCTGCATCAAGTTTCGGCCAAGCCAAGACTGAAGCAGCATCGCCAGCTCCTCAAGGCAAAAAGAATCACAGCTGTGTGTATTAACCTCCCCCTATCCCCACATATATACAGCCTTAGCAGCCTAAGAGAAATTAAAGAATGGTTCTATTGATCAGCTTGGCTGATCTCCCTGAAGAGGTGAGGGGTTAGAGGCTTCACCAGGTTCAGTAATGAGCCTGGGCTCTTTGGAGATCAGGTAAAGTAAATAAAATGGGCTTAGTAGGAGCTACCGAAGGCTTTGGCAAAGAGAAGTGAGATGATCAACTTCTGTCAGGTTCTTGAGCCCTGGAGGGCCAGGTGGGTCAGGGGAAGATGGCACCCTCTTAAGCAAAGACAACCCCTCTGTTACTCTTACCAAAGGCCAGCATTGCCTTCACTCCCACCAACTAAGACTACCAAGTGTGGTGTGGTGACACTGTAAAGGAACAAGATCATATAAGGTCTGAGAGCATCACAAGAGTGGGGGTAGACACCTAGGACTCCAACATCTAACAGGACCGGAAAAGATGATCAGGGAGTGACCAGACAGTAAGGAGGGGTGGGTCCATGGAGACATGGGATGCACTTGTCTTTCCTAAAGGAGAGACACCACTTAGGCCCAAGGCAGTTGTCACTCAGAAGCAATTTATATGAACATTTGCCAAATATTCCAATTTGATATTTTCAATGTTAAGCTTAGAATTTAATATAAAACCTCTTAACTTGTAAATGGGGCCAACAAATGGCACCTTTTGTAAATATATGTAAAACATTGGCATTGGATCCTATTACAGATGGTTGTAAAGTTGCTGGGAATTGGACTCAGGACCTCTGGAAGAGCAAGCAGTCAGTGCTTTTAACCACTGAGCCATCTCTCCAGTCCCCTTAATGTTACTTTTTTAAAGTATGAGACTATAGCTTTCTTTGGTTGCTATCTGTGGCTTTGGGGCATAGAGCAGTGCAGGCCTTCAGGAGATGCTTGGTTTACAACTGTCTGTTAACTCCAGCTCCAAGGTGAACTGACACTAGCACCTGTGTTCACACCCACACATCTTCATCCTCGTACACACACACACACATACAATTAAAAATAAAAATAAATGTCAAAAGGTCTTTGTTCAAACATGTGTGTTCACACAATGGGAGTGCATAGCAGAAGCTGTTTACAACATTACAGCAGGCCAGGAAGCAGAGAGAGTGCCACAGGATCTATACAACCCATGGTGACCTACCTCTGGCCAGCAAGGTCCCACCACAACCCTGCAAAATAGAGATGCCAGGGGGAGCAAGTATTCAAATTATGAGTCTCTGAGGGACATTTCAGTAAACTAATTTCTCATGGTCTCATTTTCCCTCATTTGTAGACAATGGATAATCAACAGACCCAATCTTACATGCCAGCCAAAAGTACTGAGATGTTCCTGGCATGTCATCAGTGTTCTGGTGGAGCTGTTGTAGCTTGCGTGTGAAATGTCCTCCCAAAACTCACGACTTAAGGGCTTGACTGCCAGCTTTGGAAAATTGACTGGATCATAAGGACTCTGGATTTATAGCTGAGTAGACTTATAGACAATGGAGTCTGATTGGGGGACATAGGTCACTGGAATGAAAGTGTGTCTTGTCTGCCAGGACTTTCTCATGGCGCCTTCTCTCCCGTGATGCTCTATTTGATCACTCACTGTCACAGAGTAAAGGAGCCAAGGGACCACAGGCCAGAACCTTGGAAAACTGAACCCAAGTCAACCCAATCTTTAAGTTGATTTGCTTAGATGTGCGTCTCTGTGACTAAAAACTGCCAGAAAACAAAACAAACCAAAACAAACAAAAAAGGCTGCTGTAAACCAGATCATGGTGAGGCATAGCCCAGACCACAAGCGGTCCCACCCCTGCCTCCTGCCTCAGCATCTATGGGACATCTCCTCACTTCCTGGCAACTTCCCCAGGTGGAAAAACCACCTTATGAGAATTTCAAACACACACTACCTTGCCTTCGACACATGCTCATCCCCAAAGCCAACATGGGTGCCTGGTTACTTGTGCTGTTCTATTTCTCATTTGAAAAACAAGTAGAAACCAAGTTAGGGGACAAACCAGCCACTCACAAGGCATGAATCTTAGCTAGTGTCTTGGTGAGGGTTTTACTGCTGTGAACAGACACCATGACCAAGGCATCTCTTAGGACAACATTTAATTGGGACTACTTACAGGTTCAGAGGTTCAGTCCATTATCATCAAGGCAGAAACATGGCAGCATCAAGACAGGCATGGTGTGAAGGAGCTGAGAGTCCTACATTCTCCTCTGAAGGCTGCTAGCAGAATACTGACTTCTAGACAGCTAGGATGAGGGTCTTAAAGCCTACACCCACACTGGAGGGTCTTAAAGCCTACTCCAACAAGGCCACACCTCCTAATAGTGCCACTCCTTGGGCCAAACACACGAACCATCACAGCTAGTGATATTTTCTCAGGAGGTGTTGGCTAGTAGAGTTCTCAGACTTACCTGTTTCTCTCAGTTTCCTTGGGTCCTGTGGTAGAGAAAGGACCATAGCTGTGACACCATAACCAAGGAGCGAAGTTCACAGGGCCTTCCTCATTCCTTATTTCTAATCTTGGCCACATACTGCTCAGATATGCACTTCCGTTCTCATCTTCTTACAATCAGATAGTAAGATGCAACTGTGAGAGACCCTGTCTGCAAAGGACACTGTACTTGTCACAGGATGCTGGTCCACACAGTGGAGTTCAAGTCCTTCTTCAGTCATTGGTAACTGCCCGAAGACTGCCCTCAGGGCTTCCTGCATATGAATAGTCACACCATCCTAGGGATTCTGGACACAACTTTGCATGAACCACATGTAATCCACAATGGTTTCATGTGGTGGATGCTACTGATGTCCCATTTTACTGGTGAAAAAACTGAGTCACAGAGAGGCATAATGGTCTAAGATCACACCACCAGGATGCACTAGAGTTCAGGTACGCTGTGTTCTCAACCTCCAGTTTTGCTTTTCTTCCTTTTTTTCCCTTTTATTGTGACAGGGTTTTTCTGTAGCCCAGGCTGGCCTCAAACTGCTTATGTAACTTAGGACCGTCTTGAGCCACTGATCCTCCTGCCTCGACCTCCCAAGTGCTTGGCTTACAAGCATGTGACAGGAGCTGGGCTCCTTTCTGGGCCACACGAAATACAACCAATCTGTTCTATTTTAAAATCATTTGCAAGTGGCTGAAGGGAGGGGCTGAGGTGGAATGGAGGCAGGGGGTGGGGGTGGGATAAGAGGAATATAGAAAAAGGAAGAGGTGGTCCAGAGAGCAGGCAAGCAGTGAGGAGCAGGGAGGTGAAGGGCCCTCACTGTGGCTGAGAGCTGCATTCTTCCGTGGCTTATTTGCAGATCAGGTGTTAGGGGCTAACAAATGGGAGGACTTTAGAGAGGTCCTCAGGCTAAGCAAACGGCTGTGTACACACACAGCCCAGGTGAGATGAAAGGCTTTGGTCAGCAGCCGAGACCACTCAGACCCCTTATCTGCTGGGCTCGCCCCCTCCATAGGTTTCAAAAAGCCCAAGTGGGAGATTCTGGCGGAAAGTTCAAAGTCGTTTTTTTGAACAGATAGCACAATGGAGAGTGTGTTTATCTGTTGAAATATTTAGGAGAACAAGATATCACTTTGACCTGCCTACACCTGTGGTTTTGTGAATGCTGTTACAATGTGGTCTAAGCTTGTTTGTAGTCTTAATCTTCAATGGGCTTCTGCGTGTTTCAAAGGGTGGATATGGAGAGAGAGAAAGAGAGAAAGAAAGAGGGGAGAGAGACAGAGACAGAGAGAGACAGAGACAGAGAGAGACAGAGAAAGAGACAGAGAAAAGAGGAAAGAGAGAGAGGAGAGAGAATGAGAGAGAAAGAGAGAAATGAAATTTCTTTTTGCTTCACCAAAAGGGGTATATTTAGTACTCCTATCCTCCAGGGGAATTGGGTACAACGACAACAGTTAGACACAGCTGGGACCATCACCCAATTGCCCAAGCAGTTCTAAGGCTGGAGCTGCTTCTGAGCTCGGAAAGGAGGAGGGCTAGACACAGAGCTTCATTCTCTTGTTTGCACTATGGGGCTAGTTTCCGAGACTAGTTTGCAGAGCACGGGGATGACAGGAAAGAAAATGCATTCGGTCATTTAAAGAAAGGAGAGGTGGGGCTGGAGAGCTGGCTTGCCGTTAAGAGTGTTTGCTGATCTTACAGAGGATCAGAGTTTGGTTCCTAGCACCCTTGCTGGGTGGCGCACAAGGATCAGACACCCTCTAATAGCCTACCCCATTGCCCTGCACGATAATGCACAAATATCCATGCGTACATATATGCACATAAAGAAAAGTAATATTAAAGAAGAGAGAACATTGGGAAATAGAAACATTAAAGTGCAAACAGAATATCTCGTATCTCGCTTTTCTCAAGCCGGCTTTTGCGTAGCCTGTTTATGTTTTTAACCCTCTTACCCAGGCTGTAAATGAAGGCATTGCTGTGTGCTCCATAGAGTTATGGGCTCAACATCCAACCTAGAGTGGACTTAAAACATTTGTGTGAAGCTTTGCTTATGAAAGGAGCAGAACACATGTGGCTTCCTGTCTCTTCCTTCCCAGTGACATTCTCAATGGCATTATCACCGGCCATCAAGATGGCACTTAATGGCCCTTCAAGTACTGTCTGGACAGCAGGAAGAAGAACTTAATGTTAGCCCTTCAAGGTTGGCAAGAAGTCTGTATCCCCAGACATACTCTACAGGAGACAGAAGAGGGAGAAAAGGAGGAATGTCCAGTTCCATTCAAAATTGGCTCTGTAGAGAATCCTCTCTCTGCAGGTCAGGGCACCCATTGACTGTTCTTCAGAAAAGCCTTTTCTAAAACAGAGAGCCTGAATGTTGACTTTCACATTCCTGGGTTGTGTCGAGTGGTAGAGCAGGCGTGAATGTAACTGGAATAGATGGGAAACCGTATTCAAGATGGCGGTCCTAATCTAGGTGCCTGTCTCTTTCTACAATGAGGATGGCTACAGGGGATCGATGAGCTATGGGCTGCTGTCCCTTGCCACCGCCTCAGTGGCTCTTGCTTGTGCACTATCTCCTTTCAGCTGTGGATCTCTTATCTACAAAAGAGAGGCAGCACCTGCTTTGGTTATCAAGTCAGATTGCTTTCCAAAATAACCATCATAATCACCGCTATTACCATGTACCAGACACTATGATAGGCAGTATTGCTTCATATCATCTCTTTCAACCTTGTTAGTAAGCAAATAAATGCAAATTGGCACTGCTATGAGATATCATTACATTCCCGCCAGTTGGCAACAGTCACATCAAATATTGGTGAGAGTGTAAAATTGTGCAGTCACTTCTGAAAAACAAACAAACAAAAACCAGCCAAACTGGGGAGGGGTATCCAGTAAGACTGAGATGTGCACCTCCTGGGAAATAAAAGATCCCTTTCCATAAAGTGCCCTAGAGTACCTCTCACACGTGTGTCCCAGGAGACCCACGGGAGAGCATCAAATTGGAAATGATGTAAACGTTGACCACACTATGGGACAGTTATCCTCTGACTCTGTGATAGGTTGATTTCAGGATCTTTCGAGGATACCCCAATCTGCGAATGCTCAGATAAAGTGGTCCGGCATCTGCAGGGATCCTGTGCTTCTCGCACCCATCATGCGGGATATTTAAGGCAAGCATCGTGTTGATGCTCTAAGGCCATGTTGCTTAAATGACGATAAGAAAATAAACGTCTGTATGTATACATTTAGTACAGGCACAACTTTTTTTGTCTATTTTTCATTAAGTCTGCAGATGTAAAACCTAGGCTTCCAAGGGTCAACCTGCATTCATTAGTACAGTGTAGAAAAACACTTGGGCTTGGGCAACTGAACTTGGGTTCAGGGGACCTTTTCTGAGTGATGGAGGGAAGGGGCTTTATCAAAGGGGCCTCCTGCTGTGGCTTGTAATATTTTATTTCTTAAACTGGGTGACGGATGAAATGAGTATTTATTATATAATTTTAATACCTTTTTGGGTGTCTCAAAAATTCATGATTCATTGGTTAAAATAAATTAACTTTATTAAAATAAAATAAGCAATGAAATTGAATCCAAATGTGCTGGAAGTTGGAACCTGTTAAAGGACCTTTGGTCCCCTCTGGGACAGGCCAAAGGGACAGGAGGGCCAGCTCTGGTTCCAGCCACAGACCTCAGGAGCCCATGTGACCAAGCCTGACCCAGGAGCCTTTCAGGCAGAGCGAGGGTCAGAATGGCAGCTCAGGAGCAGATACAGGGTGTGAAGCTGGGGATCTCCTGAGGTCCCCGTCACAAAGTGGGGGAAGCGATGGATTTATACATTTAATGAAAGGGCGACTCTGGAAGAGTAATAAAACTGTGCCCAAGGAGCCAGGTATGGTTGGTGAGATTTTAAAAGGAAATGTACACCCCAGAACTCCTTCTCCAGTATACTTCTTCTGTTAGATCAGGTAATATTTTTGAAAAACAGCATTACAAAAGGTTAAATGTAGAACAGATGTAAGTTATAAAATACAAGCTGATCAAAGCTGAGATTTTGAGACAGATATGTTAGCAAATGATGATAAATCCGTCCCAGTAGGACTGTAAGAAGCAGACAAATGTAACTATGGGAGAGAGAAAGTCAAGGGTTGCAGCTGGGGGAGGGGCAAGAGTGAAAACAAATGCTGGTGTTAATTCCGGTGAACTCAAGAGCATCATTGCATCCGCGGCGGCAGGGACAAACATCACAGACACAATACATTCCATGTTCTCTTCAAAGAGGAATCCCATTCTTGGGTCGGGAATAATCCAATTACTGATTCGGGATCCCCAGTGCTCAGCCATCTCTTTTAGACTAGTTTCTGACCGGGAATGTCAACCTTTCCCAGCGTCAGAGGGTTGGCTTTCTGGTTTAAAGCTTTCAAAATTGGCTTTAGAATCTGGGCATCTCAACCTCTCATTAAAAAGCCAGATAATTTATAGTCACGTCATTAACCCGCTTCCTCGGGCTGCCATGATAAACCTATCATTGGGGAGAGATTTCAACAAAACATTACAACTTCTTTCTGGGAAGGCGGCAGAGAAACAAAATTAAATAAATCAGGCCCCTCTGTGTCAATAAATGAAGCCCACAAGAAGTAAAGTATTTACTGAGGCTTAAGTGAAACAGAAAACATTTAAAGATCAAGAAAAAAGGAGGTAATTGTTCAGCCTGTCAGCAGGGGACCGCTGTGATAATTTGATCTGAACTCTGCTAACAAATGACCCAGCCCGTTCTTCTAACTTTAGTATCTGTTTATGCTCCTACAAATTGAAACCCCACCGCTCAGCTGCCCAGAACAGGGCTCGCTACAATAGCACATCGGCCGACGATTAGTTCAAGCTGGGGGGGGATTAGCTGTCCATCCCAGGCCTCTGAGCCCTCCAGAATATTTTGTCTTTCCCTGCTGGGGTAAAAGGGTGCAGACATATGCAACCAATAAAGAAACAGGCTTCTATGGACTGGAGGTTGAGTGGAAAGAATGCAGAACAAAACTATAAAATAATAATAGACAAAGGGGCAGCGGGGACCACGGGAACTCAATACATCCTCTACTAACCCAGGCCGGGCTGGAGCAGCAGCGTCCCCTCAAGATTTTAAAACGGAAGGAGGCCTGTTGTGTGTGATCTCCCAGCACAGGGCTGTGGGCCAGGCATGCCAACCATCAGGACTGACTAAGATCAAAAGCCTGATAAATGAGAGGAGAGGGAATGTTTGACCCACTAAACCATATTCTACAAGAATCCCAGGCTTTTAAAGTAATAAGAAAGGCCATAAATTACAGTGTCTCGGATAGATCGTGATAGAGTCTGATGCACATGGATGTTGTTTGGATATAATATTTTTAGAGAGCTTCATGTTCACGGGTAAGAGACGGCTTAGGCATCCGGGCTGTGTTTAGAATTCCGCAGTCTGGGGAGAGAGAGAGCCCACATTTGGAGAAAAGTAACTTAATCTTCCTGGAGTTTCAGGAGCTAAAAATGATACTTTGATGAAAAATAGGGTTGAAATAAATGAAGGGAAATTCAAAATGTCACTGCATGTCTGTATACTGCCTCCTTAGATCGCTATGAGGCATACTGAGGAACGGGCCCTTCCTCACTGAAGTCCAAGGGCAGCCCAGAGAAGCACAGGGCACAGGGTTTGGTAGGCTTTCCTCGCCTGCTGAAGGCTGGCCCTGCTTGGTCAGTTGGCTTCTTTGAGTGGTACTCTGTGAGTTATACATCAGTTTCCTCATGTGTAGGGAATAAGGAGCTCTGTGTCCGAGACCTACTGCCAAAACGCAAGGAGGCACCGTGGATAATGATGGGGTAATTGCTCCATGAGTAACATGGAGAAAGCACTGCACAAAGGTTTGCTGATGTGGTTGTTACAGGTATCTAAATAAGAAGCTGACTTATAGAAAGAAGATATGCAAGGAACATCATCAACGCATTCTTGTAAGAAACCAGGAAGCTTATGGAAACAGCACCTGAGTACAGAAAGCCATTGCCGATTTCTTACTAATTGGATTGTTTCATTGACCTTTATTCTAAACAGCTTCTGCGGTTCATTATATTTTTCAAGCCATTTCACCCAACTTGCTCTGAGGCAATGCAGGCAAGCTCTCCAGCAGAGGGCACTGGTCCCATTGGAACTTGGGAAGCCATTTTGAAAATGGCTGCCTACGCATCTCAAAGAGAACAACTTAATCCTAGCCACTGAGGTAAAAGCATTGATATCTGTCTGGGAAAACTTGTCTTCAGACTAAAAGCATCTCAAAATGGCAAGTGTTTGCTCTACTAGTTTGTTGCTGAGTCAAATAATTATTTAAGAGAACCAAAAGAACTCCAGGATCTCTGAGCTGAAATAGGTAATATGGAATGGGGGAAAAAGGCTTCGCTTTAAGACTGTTTACTCAATGGTTCTCAATTTTTAAAATTATTATTGTTGTTGTTATTATTATTGCTATTATTTTGATGCTGGGGGACCTTTGGTGTTGTCAGGATACTGTCACAGTTGTGACAGGGATGTAGAGAGTAGAGTTTGACACTGGCCTCTCCTGGGATGCTGCTACACATTCAACCAGAAACAAAGATGTTTGGATCAGCTCTATAACAAAGCATTGCCTGGTCCAAAATGTCAATAGACTATGACTCAGGAAGTTTAGGAAGTGACAAGATTCACAAGGCCCTTCCACAAGTCTCTATAAGCAGCAAACACTAACCATGAAGAGAAGGCTCTGTAGTGGAGCTGTGTGCAGGCTGTGTGGGAGGCTCAGAGACTTACCTTTGGTACTTGGTCATGCATGCCTTGGCATTTGGTGATATAACTACCTTTGAGTCCATTGTGCCCAAGAACCTACTCACTGACTTAATGACGAGACTCGGGTAAAAGAGTATCTTTTATCTGTTGCTTATGCTCTCCTTTGGCTAAGTAGACATTTTTGTTCACTTCTCCCTAGGGAATGTCACACAGTGGGGATGTTGTTGGGTCAAAGTCTCAGCAAATGCAAATAACAGTAATGATAAGCAAAGCTTTTTCTTCAATGAGAGAAAAGAGCTATATACATGGCTTCAATGTTTTAGTTCTATCCACCAGGGAAACTGGTAAGACGCCCAATATTCTTTTATCTACACAAGGAAAAGCAGACTGGAGAGTGAATAGTTGGCATCTATATTTAGAATCCCTAAGAGGTGATAGACATCAACACCAACAGCTTGGGAAAAGAAGTCCAGGACTAAGGCTGTGTGACTCTGGGTAAACCAAAGAAAGTCTCGGTGTCCCACTTTCTCATTGTTACATACAGAGTGATTCCTCAACCCTTCAAGACGGCGATGAAGACTAGATTAAATAATACATGTGAAGCCTGATCTTCTTAGCTACAAGAGGGAGACCTGAGCATAGGTTACACCAAGGATTAAAATTAGCCAGCATGTTCGCTGTATACCATGATTGACATGGATTGCCTGACTTTAGTCTTCACCCCCAGTTACCCACCCCCAGTTACAGATGGAGATGAGGTGTACTTACTGTGTATCTACTTAGTGATAGAGCCAGGCTCGTACCATGAGCCCTGTACACTCTTAATCCCCAACTCCCTCCACCCGTCTCCGAAAGGGGCTGGAGATCGGCAGACTCTGGAGAACACTGGAACCACATTATTAATTTTTTAAATGGACGGTGGAGTCTCTGAGGATTCAGCAGTTTGCTTGTGATGAAGGATGAAGCTTGTATGGAATTAGAGGTGGGCCTGGATCCTGAGTCCTGTTTCTTTCAGCAAATGAACAGTCTACAACCCCCCGTCCCTTTTTTTTTTTTTTTTTTTTTTTACCAAAGTAAGATACCATTTTCCAGTACAGAGTAAACACAGGACAAATCACTTAGCATGTGTGTCTTAATAACCCGACTTGACTGAGATGGATGGATTCACAGTCAGTCATCATCTAAGCCTATTAAATATTCTGGGAGCTGCCATATAGATTTTAATGGATGTTGAAACACTGAGCCTGGTGTTTATGGCTCTTTTAATCTTGCCAGTTTTACTAATATGATTAGGTCAGGAACCATTTCACATAGAGACTTGAATGTCAAAATAGAACACAGAACTTTCCAGAACATTTTGTCGCTTCATTTCTTTTCAGTGGAAGATTTGGATTCCAGCTATGAGCTCATTAAGGAAAAAGCAAAACCCAACACCAATAGTAATAAGAGACGGCCAGGCACCATGGCAAATGCCTTTAATCTCAGCACTTGGGAGGCAGAGGCAAGCAGATTCCTGAGTCCTAAGTTTGAGGCCAATCTGGTCTACAGAGTGAGTTCTAGAATAGACTGGGGTACACAGAGAAATCCTGTCTCAAAACCACAAAAAACACATTTTAAAGGGCTAAAAACAGGACTTGGACAGGTCAAGCGACACTTGAGAGGAAGCTACCATTGTTCACTATGTGTTATATCCATTTTATTGTCAAGCTACATCCCTTTGGTGGATACAGGGACTTTATAGATTGATATCCTGGATACTCCCAAGTTTCCATGCATAGCGATCCCATTGACACAGGCCAAGTATTCTCAGACCTGGCTCTTTATTAGAACATCTATATAGATGGTGAGTGGTGACCACATGAGCTCAGCCTCCAGGGAAATGATTGAAAATGGCTAAATGCCATACTGAGAGTTGTTTGCCCTGGGAATGGAAAGAGAAATTTGTCAGAGGAAGTGAAATAGGAAATGGAGAAATCAAAGGGAGAAGGAAACAAGATGGAACTGAGCCCACTTCGGGGGTGGGGTGGGTGAGTCAACTTTGCCCTATTAACCCATGTGAAGCAAAGATTAGCTTCTACCAGTGGGAACATGGAAGTGAAGTTTTTGAACAGTGTATCCCGGCCACCAGCAGCTTCTCATTCCACTCTGCAGATAGAGAGCAGAGGGACACTAAGGGAAGCCAGGCAAGATTCCCATAGAAAGTCCAATGACAAATGTGCTCAGTGATCCCCAAGTGCCATTCCACCCACAATGTTCTTAAGTCCCAAGATACTTGGGCACATGCAACTCGTCTTTTACAAGGTCCAGGTGCTTCTTCCGAGGAAGCAGTGAACCTAACCTAGGACTAAATACTTCTTGCAGTCTCTGGGGTGGGGGGGGGGGGGTGGGGGGAGAAATGGAGTTCCCAAAAGGCAGACAAGAAAGTTGACAAAGGACTGTGGGCTCATGAACTATAGGCAGTTAAGGCCAAGCTATAATCCTGGCCCGCATATCTGCTCATCTCAGATCTTTGTAAAGCCACGATACCCCTGTCTGCTTCTATTCACATAGTTTCTGCTTATATTTTCTAACTGAGGCTTTGGTACCTCTGCCCAATGTGACACAAGTCTTTCTGTGCATGTGATCATGGTATCATGGGGACAGTAGAACACAAAACACACACAAGTCTTTTTTTTTTTTAAAGATTTTTATTTATTTATTATATGTAAGTACACTGTAGCTGTCTTCAGACACTCCAGAAGAGGGCGCCAGATCTCGTTGCGGATGGTTGTGAGCCACCATGTGGTTGCTGGGATTTGAACTCTGGACCTTCGGAAGAGCGGAAGAGCAGTCGGGTGCTCTTACCCACTGAGCCATCTCACCAGCCCCCACACACAAGTCTTATGGAGCACATTTTAGTGGGCAACAGTCAATCAAGTCAGATCAGTGGAATATATACATACACATATATACATGTATATGTATATATTTATATATATACGTATTTACCGATATATATATATATATATATATATATATATATATATATATATATACCTACTTGTATACAAAACAATATATATGTTAGTGTGTGTTAATATTGAAGGTGTGGAGGGCAGAAAACGAAGGAAGTGTTCGGAAAGAGATACCTGGGAGAGCTCCTTGAAGGGGTTGTACGGTGAAAGCCTTGCTGGAGAATTAATGAGCCTGGGGTGAGAGCTGGAAGGTGGCCTTTCTGTTTGACATCTCTCCTCTTCTTGTAGCAAGCCCACATTCCCTTCCTCTTTGGATTCCCAACAGGTTTGATGAGCAGCCTCCAGGGCAAGCTGGTAAGGCTGAAACACCACAGGAGAGATGGTTTTCCGAGGGCCAACTGAGACACTAAAGAGGGGACTTTGAGAGCCTGCCTCTAGTAAAGCCGTTTTCCTGCCAGTGAGGTGGGGGATGGCTAGAGATGCTATGGGAAAGATGGGGAGCAACCCTGAGCCTAGAGAAACATCCTTATGTGTAGGCATAGTGCCTGCTATTCTTTTAGTCATTTGTGCCATATCTTTGAAAATGATACTGAGCTAGGGAGACTTAGAGCCTGGGGTGAGAATGACCCCCACCCTTATAAGAGGAATCCCATCATGCAGAATTGGGGTAACAGAATAGGGAGGGGGAATTCCCAGGGCCACTATACTTAAAGGACGTATGCACGTAGAATATAAGGAGCTAGGCTCTGGGTTGGCAAGGAGAACTGTTTTTATTCTGGGGAGTCAAAGACTGCTTTGTGATCCACCCACAGCTTTGCATTGTCAAACAAAGGGAAATTTATACTGTCAACAAGTGATGCTCTGGTCTGGCCCACCCCCGTTACACACACTCACACAGAGAGAGAGAGAGACAGAGAGAGAGACAGAGAGAGAGAGAGGAGAGAGAGAGAGAGAGAGAGAGAAAGAGAGAGAGAGAGAGAGAGAGAGAGAGAGAGAGAGAGAGAGAGAGAGAGAGAGAACTGGGGATATCTAAGAGTCATTACAGTTCCAATTTAAGCACCTCACATCAGCAGCTGATATCTATAATTTTTAGGTCAATGGGGGCTCAAAACCAGCTGTCTCTTGTATCTCTTGGTTGCAAGTCTGAATACCAAGAGTAGTTTGGACTTTGAGTATCTTGTCTGAAGACAATTAGAAACTTGATTCTTTTTGCTTATCTTCACTGTTCCCTGAAACTTCAGTAGATGCTGACTCAAGTCTTGAAGCCCCAAAGAACTAGATGAGATGTATTGGCTTACAGACAATTCCACTAGGCTGCACCCAACAGCTACCGAGCAACAGCTTGCGTAGCTAGGCATATATGAGAGACTGCTTGTCTACCCCAACTTTCTCTTTACATCTATTCTCTCTCTCTTTTCTCCATGTGTTCCTGGCTTGAATCTTTTGCTTTCCTCTCTCTTTCTCTCTTTCTCTGTCCACCTTCTTTCTCTGCCTCCACCGTTTTTCCAGGTCACCTTCTCTTCCCCCAATAAACCTCCTTTTGTATTCAACCTGTTGCATGATGGCGATTCTTCAGGGGAACACCATGGCCACAGCTGCTCCCATCCCGTTATACCACCATTTAATAAAACACAATAAGATGGCTCTACCTGTCTACCTGCTTACTCTACAGAACTCTGTTCTCCCACCAAAGCTTCTGAGACTGACTGCTTCCATAACCACATGGGTTCTTGTACTCCATACTCCCGGACTCAGAGGTAGAACCAGCCCCATTGTAAGTCCCAGCCCCATGTCAACAACAACAACAACAACAACAACACACACACACACACCTTTATTAAGGTAGACTTTGCTCAAGTTTGAAGTGATGGAAAGGGAAAGTAGTTCATTTTCAACAACTAAGTCCTTCTGTATAGCCAGGACCATCCTCCTTTTCTCTGGGAGATGCAAATTCACTCACCCTAGTTTCTGATCCCCCTTAAATGCAACAGCTCTATCATAGGCAGTCCAAAGCTACCAACATGCTAGGCAAATACCTTCTTAGTAAGACTTTCTCTTTGAAGAACAGCTCTCTGGTTAAACTGTAAAGCTGTGGCCCCAGAAGGTAGGGGTTGTAATGGCTCCATGATGCCCCATGTGGTACCAAGCTGCTATAGCGCATGAATTTCCTAAGTAGTCAAGTTGATCTACAAACAATCGAAGCAAGTTTGGGACACTTTGAACCTTAAGTGGAAGTTCACTTAAGTGGGTAAGCAGCGCAAGTCTGAGATGCAAGCTCCCAAGAGAATTTTTTGACTCTCTGTTCCTGTCTTGAAATTTTACCCATGTGTAGAACATACCTATTGCATTCTGCCTAGCATCTTTCACGTCAAAAGTCCTCTCATGTGCTGACTAAGGCTGCCAGCCACTTGTCAAAATGTGTTGGGACCTGGAGGTACAACCACCAAATCAGACACTCTTAGCTACTCTGATTGCCCATCAAACACAGCTCCATTTTCTCTGGAGTATGTTCTTGCCTCTGAACTCAAGCTTTTGGATGCCAGTACCTCAGGCCTATGAGAGATGAGGCAAGTGTCTGACCACATGTGATGTGGCAGGACCTCTAAATAGAGCACTCAGGATACTTTCCTGTCTTCCAACTCATTGCTCATGACTTCTGCCCCCAGGACCACTAGCCTCAAGAGCTAGTGATGCCCATGGCCCTTCCCTCTTCCCCAGGCAAAATTCACAACAGATGGTTGTGAGCCACCATGTGGTTGCTAGGAATTGAACTCAGGACCTCTGAAAGAGCAGTCAATGCTCTTAACCACTGAGCCATCTCTCCAGCCCCTGTTTAAAGCTTCTTTTCCATGATTGCCTCTCTCCAGAGGTAGTCCCACCTCTCCCAGGTAGGGATACTGGAGGAAGTCAATCACTGGGATGCCCTGGAAGGCTTTGTTTTGTCCTGGCTTTCTGGCTGATGCTCCTTGATGCTGTGAGGTGAGCAATTTTGGGTACCCATGATGCTCTGCTTTACCATAGCTCAGAAACAATGTAACCTCTGCAGCCCAATAAACCAAAATAAGCAAGGCTTTGTCCTAAATTGTCAGGTATTTTATCACAGGGACAGACAGACAGCCTAATACCCTGTAATTCTCAATTAGATCTTGACGTAAATTTTCTCTTCCGTGCATATTTCTTGTTGATACCAGGATTCAGAAGAGAAGGTACACATTGCGGTGAGTAGATTTATCTTGTTAGCTGCCTGGAGGAGCCTCAAATTTCCTCCCACTGTCCTTCTGTATTGTTTAATGGCCTGGTTGGGTAGGTGGAGGTGTGGTTAATAAGAATTTTACCTGAGAATATTAATACTTTTTATAAAGTATAAGAATTCAACAATCATCTCAACATTAGGCTTCTATACTACGCTTCATAGATTAGAAAGTAGGATATATATATATATATATATATATATACACACATTATATATATACACACACATATATATGTCTATGTATACATATGTAATGTGTATATGCATATACATTTAATTAATTAGCCTGATACATATCATTAAGGACAGTTTCATAGATTGCTGTAGTTAAAACTTCAGAGGAATCTCAATGAGTCCCCACCAGGAGTGATTCGTTAGCAAGAGACAAGATCACCAGCGACAATTCATTTCTGTAGAGTAATGTAAACTAATTACATACACTGTGGAGGCAAGGACTGGGTCTGCATGAGAAATGGCAGACTATTGCATTATAAAAGGAAATATTAATTCACACAACATAAAATTAAAATTGATGACAAACTCTTTCCCATTTTAATTGTTTAATTCTTTAATCACTATTGTCTCAGAGCAACAGACACCCTCTGCTTCAGGAGGCAAGGCAGCCATACTTGCCTGAAAGGACATTGAAAAGGGGCTATGCAGGAAACAATTATCTATTTGTTCTTTCTCTCATTCCATGGAAATTTATTTTTTCTCCTGGGAAATAAAATTTAACATTATTTGGGGAGAAGGATTTTTTTCTCATCAAATTATACTGTAAAATTGTATTACAAAATTACTGTATTTTTGATCAGAGAAGTCTTGAGCCTTTTAATAAAATGAAGCCTAACCATCTAGATAAACATGAATTTCCAGGAATTAACATTCTGACCAGAGGGCTGTGCTTCCTGCATTCCCTCAGCTGCAAATTGTTATTTGCCACCGCTTTCCGTCCCCGAGCATTTAAGATAAACTGACAAGGTGATGGGCAGATTCCTATCATTGAGTTCTCTCCATAGGTGCATGGGGGAAAAACAATCTCTAATTGAATTATTTAGTTTTTGCTATTCCAAAAGCAAAGGTCAAAAATGAGCAGATCTTAAAAGAAAAAAGGACAAAAGGAGAGGCTCTTACCTGAATGTCAGTGGCCCCCAGCTTGCTCCACACAGGTACAGACAGGTTTGCCCAGAGGCTGTGCATTACCAACCAACTCCTTTCTGGGTCTCTCCATGGCTATCACTGCAGGGACACCCCAAAACCTGTGGGGATGTGGCTATTAACACCCATTGCTCCAAGTCAGCCATAGCTGATTCAACAGGAGTCCTAATTCCAAAACAGCATATCTTTAGGCAAGCATATGGTGTAGTCTGAGCCAGAACCTCTGTCTAAATGAAGGGAGCAGAAGCAGAGTCCTGTCCTTGGCAAAAGGGCTGGGATGATGAGGAGATTGGGGCTACACAGGCTTGGGCCAATCACACATGATCAAGTAAAGCAAGAAAATGAAGAGATAAGAAACGGAGTAAGGAATAAGGAGGAGTGATGAAGACAACTGCCTCTGGCCCTTATGGCCATCCTGAGCTCTGTGGTCCATGGATGCCAGAAGTCCTCAGCATCTTTGCCTTGTGGTCCAGGGATGCCGGAAGTTCTCAGCATCCTTCCGGTAAGCACACACTTTACATTACACTAGCATAGTCAGGTTTCTAGACCTCAGAAGCAAAATCTCCATGGCCAGGGTATCCTTTGAGGAGTCACACTGACGGTCTTCACTGGCCATCTCCTCTCTCTCTCCCTTCTGGGTCTTTGAACATTTTGGAGCAGCTTTTCCCTGACACCCCTTGATAAGTCAGTGATAGCTCACATAGAAACCCCTCCTCCAGAAGCCTTTCTGACCCAGAGGACATTAGGAACTGCAGCCTCTATGGAATGGTCTTTGCCAGGTATTGTAGTGAGAGGCACCTCAAATGTATGAATGTAGGCTCTGTAAGGAAGCAAGACCATAACTTTTCATCTTTGTAAAGCCCCAAATCTAACAATCGAGGAATGCTTCTCATTCATATTCTTTGTTTTGTTTTGTTTTTTGAGACAGGGTTTCTCTATATAGCTCTGGCTGTCCTGGAACTCACTTTGTAGACCAGGCTGGCCTTGAACTCAGAAATCTACCTGCCTCTGCCTCCCGAGTGCTGGGATTAAAGGTGTGCACCACCACGCCCGGCTCATTCATATTCTTAACCATCCCAGTGTGGCTGCAATCACATATTGTAAAGTGTTTTCCACCATTAACCCCATATATTCTATAAGCTGGCAATTTGGCTCATGCCTGGAATCCCAGCACACTAGAGGTAAAAGCAGGAGAATTGTGAATTTAAGGCAAGTCTATGCTACACATAGGAAGGCTTTGTTGCTGGCAAGAACGCATGGGAGCACACACACACACACATACACACATACACCACACACATACACACACACACATACACACACACATACACACCACACACACACACACACACACACACACACCTACTTCTGATGTACAAAATGTATGGTTACCAAACTAGGAATTTCCTCTATTTGAACTTTATATACTAATTTTAAGCCAGTGCTTATAGAATTATTTTTATCAAAAGCGTTTCCTTCATTCAGCTTGTTTTTCAAAAATCCCACGTCTCCCTCAAAGTCTCTCTCAGAAACATGTTCCTTTCTGAGGTCATCTTAGGTCCTTTCAATGCATTGTGTGGAAGCAGAAGGATTTAGCAGAAAGTACAGTTGTCTTTCCAGACCCTCCTGTTCCTTAAACCCACTGGTCCTTTTAAAAAAGAATTTATTTATTTATTTATTTATTTATTTATTTATTTATTTATTTTATGTATCTGAGGGCTCTGTTTTCATGCACACCAGAAGAAGGAATCAGATTCCATTACAACTCTGGTTGTGGTTGCTGGGAATTGAACTCAGGACCCCTGAAGAGAAGCCAGCACTCTTAACTACTGATCCATCTGTCCGGCCCTCAAACCCACTGACCTTAAAGTAATCAGGATGGCCTAGTTTGGACCTGTTCTCTCACCTACATTAAAATCATAATGTGTGTATTAAAATCTATGCTTTGTCCAGAGTCCACCTTCTCCCACCTCACCCCCTCTCCATCCCTGCATTACAGAAAGGATTTGCACCACACAAAGTAGCCTCCAGCTAGGAGATTCAAGCCTTAAGGCCTTCAATTCAGTTCTGGCAGTCAGAAAGGAGAAGCAAAACAGTGTATCAGTTACTGTTGCTCTGGGAAAATACTGTGGCGAAAACCTGCTCAAGGAAGAGAGTACATTTTAGCTCAAGGCTCCAGAAAGGTTAAGTTCACAGTGGCCTGGAGGAACCGGAAGTTAGCTGATCACATTTTCATGCACCCACTGGAAGGAGAGAGAGAGAGAGAGAGAGAGAGAGAGAGAGAGAGAGAGAGAGAGAGAGAGAGAGAGAGAGAGAGAGAGGGAGGGAGGGAGGGAGGGAGGGAGGGAGGGAGGGGAGGGGAGGGGAGGGGAGGGGAGGGGAGGGGAGGGGAGGGGAGGGGAGGGGAAGGGAAGGGAAGCGAAGCAGGCTATAAATCTTCAAAGCCTGCCCCTCTCCCCCCAACAGACTTCTTCCTGCTGGACTTATTAAAGGTTCCATAATCTTCACAAACAGTGCCACAGATGGGGGACAGAATATTCCAGTATGCTAGTCTATGGGGATAGTTTTCCTTCAGATCACAACAGTAGCCATGCCCTTTCCCCCAGAGCTGGATGGTGAGTCCAGTTGTGTGCGGTAGGGATTTCGAACCATCTTCATCTGCTGGGAGTGCATCTCATGGCTTCACACTTGCCCAATGTGGGCTTTCTGCAAAGCCTTTCCTCTGTCTGATGTGTTCCTAGTGAAGTACATCAGGAAAAACATATTCAGACCATGGCAGATACCAAACAGCTCCTCACAGGAAGTGTTCTCTCTCCGAGTTGCTGTTTTCCCGTTTCTGTATGTGCCTGCATCAACTGCCCGGTTCCAGCATCGATTGCCTGGTTCTAGTGGCCCAAGGATGCGCTCTGCTATTGCTCTGCTCTTCTCCTTTTCTCATAACCTCCTGCTCTTCCTCCTCCTCCGCCTCTTCCTCCTCCTCCTCTTCCTCCTCTTCCTCCTCCTCAGCTACATCCTCCTTCTCTCTCTGCCTTCCTTCAGTTAACACACACACACACACACACACACACACACCCCAAACAAACAACACTGAGACAGGCAGCTGTGCCTTGCCTGGAGTCCCATCTCCACCAGGCTCAGGGAACCCCAGTCCCTTTCCTAACTAGTCAGCACCACCAGGCCAGTGGCTTCCTCTGCGCTGGCCTTCCTTCAGATTCTGCTTACCCCACCTCACCTCTGTGTGTGTCCACCAACCTGTGTGTGTGTCCACTAACCTCTGTGTGTGTCCACTAACCTCCTTGTGTGTCCACCAACCTCTGTGTGTGTCACCTTGCCCAGCCTCAAAAATGTCTCCTTTATGAGTCATCGGTATTCTGTCCTATTCAAGGATTACCTATATTATTGTTGGATACAGAGCGCTTTCTTCAAATAGGTTCACTTGTTTCATGTTTGATTATTTTTAATGTAGACATTCAAGTTCTTTAAGAAGTGAATATCCATGTTCACCTACCTTAGATTGAAAACAACCTTTTTTTTTTTTTGCTTTTTGCTTTTGTTTTTTTTTAAAAGGCTTGACAGACAACTCATTGTCATTGATCTGAGCCCAAGTTCCATCTGACAGTGGGTAAATTAGAGCTGAACAAATGACTGAGGTGTAGAGGACGTCCTCCCACCAAAGGACTTCCTGGTGGTATAAACTGGTGTCATTCCACATCCCATTCAAAAAGCAAGTCGCTATAGAACTTAGTCTATAACCTTGAACTATGTCTTCAAATGAAACTCGAGACTCTAGAAGATACTAGGTGACACAGCAGAGACTACAGGAAGAGAGCAGCATGAGGAGGTGTGACATCCACCCACATCTGCAAGAGACAATTAACAACGTCTGGCATCAAGAACAGAAAGGCACGGTTTTGGATTCCAAGGGAAGCTGGCCTCTCTTCATGATGCAAACAGGATGGACAAGAATGTATAAGCATGCTTGTGGGCATCAGCATGAATGTGGAGAGGCACAGGCTCCTGGGCACTCCTAAGTAGGTGAAGAAAGTGAAACTTTCTCAAGGGAAATGGCTGAGAGGCACAGAGATCAAGCATGTTGGCCGGTGAGGGTTGGCTGGTGAGCACTTCTCTTTCACACTGTGATAACCATGAACTATTCATTCCACAATGTCAGCAGCTACCGTGTTCATCTGAGAACACATTCCTCACTTCAACTTGGTCAGAAACACTCATTAAAACATGTCAAGGTCTTCTTTTGGTGTAGCCACCCAACTCCGTTGTTACTGCTGTGTTTTATTGGGCAAATATAAAATTAACAACACCATTATAATTATTTCCTAAGCAGGTTCCAACACACATTTCCACTTTGAGATGGGATGTATTGCCTAATAAAATTTTTACAGCCGCAGTCAAATTGGGGCAGTTAATTCCTGGAAAATACAATTCTTAATTCACCAGAATTAGTTTTAAGTCTGGAGTCATCCCATAAAGACCAGTGTGCATTACTGCAGTTTACACAAAATGTTCAAATCCTACCATCCAATATAAAAAGCTTGCATAATTTCAGCTAATTCCATGTTAGCGGTAATTTGGCCTACTTACATTTCCACTGAAGCCCACGTCACAGCTTTCAGATCAGTGGGTCTCATCTTTCCAGACTGCCCTTTTCAGAGCTGTGTAAGTAAAGCTTAATGCTATTCAGCCGAACATGGATCTTGTCACAGAGCAAGGGATAATTAGAATATCTACAATCAGGGCTCTGTTTATGCTCCCATTGCTTGTGCCCAGTCATTTGTTACTTGGAGACCTGTGCCTTATTCGTGACCATGACTCTGACCGGCAGGACTCCCTGTCATGACCTTGCAGAATTCAGAAGTCTACTTAACCACTCGAGGAACACTTTTTAAAGATCTATCAAAGAATAATGCTAGTAAAAAATGCAGCACATAGTGCCTGCCAGACCCGGCGCTAAGTACTTTACTAATGTCTAACCTGCTGATTTCTAAAGATTTTTTTTATTTTTATATGTGTGTGTGTGCAGATGCCCTAAAGGGCATAAAAGAGAGTGCTGGATCCCCCTAAGCTGGAGTCAGCCACTGTAAGTGTTGAGAATTGTACACCAGCAAGTGCCCTTAACTGCTGAGCCTTCTCTCCAACCCCTAATTCATTCCTAAATTAGCGCTAAGAGACAGGGGTTTTTAGATCAGAAAACCAGCTGGGAAAGTAAGTAACTTGGCACACAGCAAGTGGCAGAATGGGAATTCAGACCTAGCAGTTTTTGACCGTTAATGTAAAATAAATATTTCATTGTAAACAAACAATGGCTATTTGTCATAGAGGGTAGGCTTTTTATTTTCCCTGAGTGGCAAGAGCAACAGAGGAGCAATAAGCCCCACATGAACCCTATACAGGAGAAGACAGAAGAAGCCACCTTCTGCTTCTGCCCTGTTCGTCTCTTCTAATATAATTTAGCCCTAAGTGGATAGATATCTATTATATTAGCAAAGACCCAAGGGATTGTCACATGCAATTCTCCAGACTTCTGAAAGAGCCTCTTAGGCAAAATCCATGCAGTCCAACTTCTTGGTGAGAGCCAGGCAAGTTCTGACATGCCGGCTTTGGCTTCTGGAAATGACTTGTCCCCGTGCCAGACTCTCAGCACCTGGTCACAAAGGGTGGAAAAGGCCAAGTGCTTTGCCTTGGCAGCCCTGATGGGGTTCCTCTTGGCCACTCCCCAGCTTGGTGGCCTGAAGCTCAGGACTTGGAGAGTCTGGGCCTCTCTTCCCTTTGTTTTTTGCCTGCCTTGGACATAGGTAAGAGTTCTTGAGTTGCAGACAACCAAGAACGATGCCAACTAAATTGAGCAAAACTAATCTATCGGAGAGACCTGGTGTAGCTCTGTTAAGGGTGAGAGATGAGCAGGACGACAGGAATGGCTGAAGGAAGAAATCCTGCCAAGTCCTCAGTCCTGAGATGCAGCCCCGTGAGGCTTCACTTGGACTCCCTCTACCTTGGCCTTTCCCCTCCCCTGAATTCTTCATCCATTCCAGAGCCCAGGGTGCCCCTACTCTGTGCAAACACATCCAGTGGAATGAAGAATGTGCCGATGAATAGGCTGGGCTTTGCCAAAAAGCCAGCACTGCCTTCACCCGGAGTATTATTTTATGTTGTTGAGAAATACCCAAAAGAATCATTCATCTCTGAAATAAATGGCTAGTGTCAAAACATTTACTAATGCAGACAAAGCTGACTGAAATAAATGCTTGAATAACCCATTGTTTGAAAACCTACAAGAGTAATATATATTACAATCAGATAAATCACAATTACAAAGCTTTCTCTGCTGCCTTTCGGAATGCTTGCCAGAAGTCACCGACATGACAGTTGGAAGGATAATACGCTTAACAAGTGGTTGTGGGTTACCTCCAGGAATGAGGGGGAGGGGGGAGTCAGAGGAGGGAGTGGGGTCAGCAAGGGAGGCCTCTTCATTTTACAATCTCCAAGAGTGAGCTTGCAAATTAAATTTGTGTGTTTATTTTATAATAATTATGTAACTAGTTGAAGTAAAATGTTTGGTTGATAAAACAAACCTAGCTTGAGCTACTTTAGGCCAGAGGGGATTAAGTGTCACGTGACCGCCGTTCAGAGAAACATGGAGATGATCCAGACACTCTCTTTAGCTCTCTGTCTCTATTACTACCTCTTGTCAAGGCATCTCCCATCCTGTGCCTGTTGATATGAATCTGGAATATTTGTTCACTCCGCTTCTGGTCCTACATCAGCTAGAAAGGCAAAGAAGACAATGCCTCTTTCTCCTCCCAGTTAGGAAACCCCTACAAGAGGACCCCCAGTTGATCTGCCCAAAGGTTGCTGGCTACCTTTGGACTAAGGTAGAGAGAAGGTAATTGGCCTAGTGTCCAGTCATAATCTATCAATCAGAGAATAGTTACCTTAGGGCTCCCATTTAGTTCTCTCTCATATATATATATGAATGTGGACTTAGTATAGTGGACTCCCTCTAAGGGAGGTAAGCAAGGCTGGGGATGCCAGTCTAGTCATGGAAGGAGTCACTGGGACTTAGGTAGCCCTCATACCATGGGTTCTCACTTTATGAACTTGGACCTTAGGTGTGTCATTGTGCCAAGACTCCTCAAAATCTTTGCAACCCAGACCTTCAGTCCTGGGCTAACAGCATCCAAATCTTCAATAACTAAATACCAAGTGACCGCACACTTTTGATACTCTAATTCTCCCAGACTAAGACCAGAGACAAAGCCCAAGGCTGCCCGGCCCTGGGTTCCTTTTCCTGGGTACAGTGTCTTTGACACATCTGCCATTGCTTATGGAAGGCCTACTAAGCGCTAGGGACTGATATAAGTGATGGACGTGTACCCACCGGCACATTATGCCTTGTGGAGCTGAACTGGTAGGGAGACCAGCAGCCCTAAGCAAGAGCCCCTCTAGTCACTTAGATCTCTGGGAGGAGGGGGAAGTACTTTAAAACAGTGGCTAAGGATGAAAAGCCTGCAGGGAACTTGAGGAACTGCAGGTAAGAAAGGCCTTTCTGAAAGAAGATATACCTGACAAGATCTGGAAGGAGAGGAAGGGTTTCTGAGCCCCGCAACAGCATTGCTGCAGTAAGAAAGGAGGTGATAGTATCTGAGGAGTGGTAGGGTGGCTCACCAGCCCCAGGAGAGGACAAAGGACCAAAGGACCATGGGACGGATCTGATCACCTCGCAGGCCACAGGAAAGTCTTTGAATGCTCTTCTGAATCTGAGAGGAGAGGCTTATGGACATGATTTGATGTGTGTCTTTTCTGTTCCTTGCCAATGGTATGCTCTGAACAAATATTTGTTAGCAATTGAAAAAAGAACTGAAAAAATATTCTCTTGAATAGGCTCCACAGCAGGAAAGGTATTAGTGATTAGCAATGAAAACTGGCTGACATTTGCCTAGTGCTTGAGTCAACAGACTGCTGTCACTTATGATCTCCCCTGACCCCCTGCTGGGATAAAGACATGTGTGTCTCTGACAGCTGTTAGAGGAGAGCAAGCTTTGGGCTTTGAGATGCCCCCAACATCCCCTGACTCTGTGTCCTCTCCCAGCCTGAGGAAGGTAGGGGAGTCCCACAGATTGGAAATTGAATAAGACCTCCAGCCTCACATGCTGATACACTCTGCTGTGGCACCATTAGAAGTTAATAGGACCCTGGAGGTAAGACCTAGTAGGAGGGGTTAGGCTATTTTGGTATGACCAGAAAGGACACCCTGGGATGCTCTCTCTTCCTTTCCCTCTCCCATGAGCTGAACCAGTTGCTGTGTTCCGTGTTCTCCCCATGATATGCAGCCACGGGCCCAAAGTAATGGAGCCAATGTATCATTAGAAAGAGAGCTCCAAAACTAGGAGTCCACATACCAAAGTCAAAACCAAAAACATAAAAACCTTTTCTCATTATAAGTTAATTACCTTGGGCATTTTGTTATAGTAACAGAAAGCTGAGTACTAGATTCTCACATTGATCTTCTCAAACTACCTCACGGGTTCAGCTTTGCCAGTTAAAGGCCCCAGGAGATCTGGGAAAGGAGATTATATATGCCCTGCAAGGTTTGCTTTTCTCCTTCTCCTCAAAAATAAAAGAGTTCATCATATATATATGTATATGTATACATATATGTGTATATAATGATATATACATCATTATATGTGTCATTATATATAATTATATATATCATTATATATGTGTGTGTATATGTATGTATGTATGTATGTATGCATACACACACACACACACACACACACACACACAAGCACATGTGTGTGTGTGTGTGTGTGTGTGCCTTGCCCCTTGAGCCTGGGATTGAAGCCACTAGAAACAACAGGAGCAAAGAGCTCCTAAAGGAACCCCTGATTTAAAGAGCCAGGGTCAAGGCTCTCAGTGACATCATGGGGGTCACTGTCCAGAGCTGCACAGCCACCATCCCCCAGACACATGGCGCCTCATTCCACGGCAGAAATCATATGGTCCCTTGGGTTCTCAGCCTTAATTAAAGGCATCATTTCTATGTTGTTCCCCCACCTCTGGGGAAGGTGGCAACATCTTGGGGCATTTGTAGGTATGGCTGTAACTAAATACCTGATACCTGATAATAAATAAGGAAAGAGGGTTCATTTGGCTCAGCATTCTCACAGCTGGAAGATCTAACTAATAGGGTGATGGCATCCAGGGGCTGTGTCACAGCGTGGTGAAGAGACAGAAAGGGAGCCAGCAGCTTGCATGAGGACCTAAGCTCACTCGGTGTCTTCACTGTATAACAATCCATCTTCTTTATAACAATCTATCTTCTTGAGAACAAAACTCCACACATTACAAGATCTGCAGGAGTCCATTCAGAAGGGTGGAGCGCTGTGACCTATTGACTCCCTAATAGGCTCCACCTCTTAAAAGTCCCATCACCTCAACACCACTACAATAGGAACTAAGCATCCAGGGGAGTGGGGAGACAGAGCAAAGGCAAGTGATGCAGGGGACACTCATTCTTCCTTATCAGGACCATAAGATGATGCTGAGGGGTCTGGAAGAAAGGGACCGTACCCTAGGGTTTCTCCCACAACCCTTTCCTCCTTTCTGGGTATTTCAGTGTGCTGAATCCCACGAACCCTTTCTGTGATCCCAGGCAGAGAAGCAGCTGCCAAAAGATTCAGACCTATTTCTAGCGTACCACCCTCAACCTGGTCCAGGAGTGGGTACCCCCCCCCCCACACCTCACCGTTTCACTTTAGATTGGTGCTTAAATCATCCTAACTCAATCTCTCTGGTCTTTTAAAACATTTCTTTGTGTCACTCCCAAGCTCTCTCTTGCAGGCCTCATAAAGCACAGCCCCTAGAGTTGGTGGAGGGAAGACAGCTAGGCTGAGGAGTAGTCACTCGCAAAATGCATTTGCCCATCGTGAGCTCAAACGAACAGTCAGAACGGGGGTGGGGGAGGTGGGGGTGGAAGGAAACGGACATTTTTCTGGTGCCAATCATATTTATTAAATCCCAAAATGTCTCAGTGAGTGAGGCCGTATGAAGAGCTGGGGGACGGGGACGGGGGGGGGGGGGGGGCTGGCACAAATGAATTTATTCTGTGTTAGATAGAGGGTGAGGTTGAAAATGTAATTAACACATGCAATTATGCATTCTGATGCAGAGAGCTCCGGGCTGACAGGAGAGGGGGGCGGGAGATTCACCCGGCTCTCCCAGGCCACAGGCTGCGAGTTCACTAACAACTTTATTCATCCTTGCTGGCCTTCAGTTCAATCCGACTTCCTTTGACTATCTCCTGCAAATAAAAGGCCCCATTCTTCAGCTTCCCCCAGCTTTATTCGAAGTGAAAACACCACTTTGTGCCCGCGTTGTGTTAAAATAACAGATTTGTGTTCGTTCCTGTAGCAGGGAGGCCGACTAGCCTCTCGGAGGATGGCGAGGCGCCTTTTGGAGGAGGAGGCCGGAGAGAAAGGGTCTCCAACAGCGAACCTTTGTCCCAGAATGCAAATGAGCCTCTGTGAACCGCGGCTCAGACAATGCCAGCCTAGTCCACCCCAGCACCGATCCATCTGTAGCTATTTTGTTAACCCCTTGCCTCTTACATTCTTTCTCTTGCACAGAATACTTGATGTTGACAGCTGTGAATTTTAAACAATCATTCTCTGTATGTTTCTCTAATTTTGTGTATTCAGATCGTTTTTTCCATATTGGGCGGGGGCGGGGGTTGGAAGCCAAGTACCTTATGGCCCCTTCATTTAGAGATAAAACAGAGAAAAGCAATGGCCATGTGCTCACCAGCAGCAGTGAAATGATTCTGAAATAGAAACGATTGCCTCAGATGAGGTGCTGACGTGGATTGGAGGCGGGGCCTGGAGCGAACCCGACTCTCGGATACTGATGACCTCAGAAGCTCAGCCTGTTTTCACTCATCTGTGTAATGGGGCCACAACAACATTTACAAAGGGTGGGAAAGGAAGTTCTGGAAGCTACCAGCATAGCTTGACTCCCCTTTCTAGCCCTAACTAGTTGTTCTGCAGGTCTCTCTTCTAAGCGAGCATGAAAGGGCGTGGGTGTGTTTTTTAAACACCAGGGGAAAGAAAGGTTGAGGACTGAAGCCTATGTTGGTGAACCCGTAGGATGTCATAGTTTTATTTTGTGTCCATTTATTTATTTGTACCTTTGACTCTGATGTAAGGAGGTTTATAGCCCCAAACACAAAGGACAGAAATCAAAGCTCTGGAATAGAAAAGGTACAAGAAGCTGGATATCAGGCTGCAAGGGTCTTGGCAGCAGGAGCAAGAGTGGGGGTGACCATGTCCTACAGCATGCACAACACAGCTCCCAGGATCTAGGGCTACCTGTCCACACTTGGACAGCATGCCTCCCAATATCTATAATGTATTTATTTGTGCACAGTAGTCTTTGGGAGGCTTCCACTTTCGACAGTTATGTGATTTTTGTGGTTTTGACTATAACAGCACGTTATCTTTCCAGTAGTTTTATCACTTAAGATTGGCGCCCTCCTCCTTGCTCTCCTTTCTGCTCCTCTTCCTCCTTGTGACATCCTTGTCACAAGTTGTGCATGGTTCTGCCAGGACGACCATCAGAGCATGATCAAGAAAAACAACAACAACACGCAGCACT
This sequence comes from Mus caroli, assembly GCF_978045245.1. NCBI lineage: Eukaryota > Metazoa > Chordata > Mammalia > Rodentia > Muridae > Mus > Mus caroli. Next base: position 37,360,200 of record NW_028227265.1, on the reverse strand, counting down.
CGGGAGGCAGGCTGAGGCAGGAGCACTGCTTTACGCTTGAGGCCCTTTATCTGTTTTTGTTTGTTTGTTTGTTTGTTTGTTTTTTGTTTTTGTTTTTGTTTTGTTTTGTTTTGTTTTAGGAAAGGGGGGGTAGAGGGAGGGGAAAGGAAAAAGAGGAAAGAAACCACAGCGTACTTACTATAAACTCAGCTGTCTACTGGATTAGGACAGCTAATATGGCTTTGCTCAGTCCAGGTGAAGAGGAAGAGATTCCAAGCTTCGGTGATAGTTTACCCCTTGGCAGGGCATCTCTGAAGCCTCCGGGGGAGGGGAGGCTGTTATTGTTTAACATTTATTTGTATGTGTCTATATTTGTAAGCATGCGAGTATGTATGTAGGAAAAAAAAACCTCCTGTAAGATCTGATATTTTTACTGCATTAATTCTTGTGTGTGTGTGTGTGTGTGTGTGTGTGTGTGTGTGTGCACCACAGTGCTCACGTGGAGCTCAAAGGACACCTCGAAGGAGTCAGTTCTCCTCACACTGTGAATTCCAAGGCTAGAGTGGGAAGGGAAGCTGGGTGGTGGGCGTCTTTACCCACTGAGCTTCTCAGCCTCCAGTTCTACAGAACTGTGAACAACCCTACTATCGTATCCTGGTGCCTCATCTGCTCCTCTGTTATGAAGAAAACAACATTGAAAACTACATTCACTTTAGCAGTAATAGAGAACATAAGAAGGATACACTGCAGAACCTAAGTTGTATGCAGCTGGAATGAGCTGTTCAGAAGATGGGAAGTCAGCTTAGATACCTAGACACAGGTCCTGGGCATGGTGGTTGCAAAGGCATCAGTTTCAGATGACTTTGTATATGAGAGGGAATTCATCAAAGTGGTTCCCTGGCCATTCTTCAATTAACCAGAAAACTGGATTAATTGTGCACACAGTCCCATGTTCAAGAGCAGTCTGACCTATGAAACATACAACTCTGGGTAAGACAAGGTCGTACTAAAGTAGAATCTCTTGAACTTGGCTTAGAGTGTGCAGTGTAACAACGGCTCCGAAGCAAGGACGAGTTAGAGGCGAGGGGGTCTGTTTGGCTCCACAGAGGGACAGACACGGCTAGGCTAGTCAGCAGCAAGAGAGGGGCTCCATCAATCCACCTGACTCAATGTGGCCATCCTCAGAGAGGCTGCGGAAAGAGAAAGGCCAACAGCTGTTCTACAGCAATTAACCAGCAGGCTCGGCTGCAGAAGGAGATTATTTTTGGATGGTGTAAAGAGATTCAAATAAAAATGTCAGCGTGCCCATTATGGATGAAAGTTAGAAAAACTTAAAGTGGCCCTGAATTAATCACTGTTTGGCAGGAAGCTGCATAAAGAAGTCCTCCTCCCCGACCCCCCCCCCCCCCCCCGTTTATTTTCTTGCCTTTTTGGCTGAGGATGGGGAGGGTCCTTCTTGTTTGCTACCTTAATTCATCTTGGAGTGAAGATTTAATGACAAAGTTACAAGCCCTTAAAGTAGCATTTACTGAGGGGCTAATGAGAGTTCCTAAGAACTCAGCTAAAAAGAGATGAAGCCCCTGACACAAGAGGCCTTTGAAAACACCGCAGAAAGGAGTTCATTAGCTGTCCCCCCCCTTTTTTTCTTTTTTCTTCCCCTTCCTCAACAATGAATGTTTCTGGTGCCAAGCCTTCAGGAATAGAGTTGATTTCCTTTCAAGTAATTGATGCGGGCTGGGCTCGTGTACCCAGGCCAGACAACCTCTCCACAGAGGCAGGAAACCTTGCCGTCAAAGGAAGCTACACACTCCTTCCTCCTGGGCTGGGCAGCCCCTCACATGCACTGGATTTATGCTGGGCTGCCAACAGCCTCCGATTTTCATGCCTCCCGTGGCTAAGATAACGAAGGCTGCTTGCAGCCCCCGAGAGCCCCTGCCTTCTTAAAACTCCAGCCAGGCTGTAACAAAACCTGCGGCTGTCACCCCAAATCGAGCAAATGAGCCCCTGTCCTACATCATAAAGGCTAAGAGAGTTATTGAATGTCCCCCACCGAGAGGGCTCCATTTGCCTTTGCCCTCTCTGCACATGTCCCCTTGGAATATTCTGGGCCCGCTCGCTTCTGCTCCTTCTGTCTAAGAACACAGGAAGGAATAGCTGAGGCCGGTCTGTTCCAAACAGATCAAGTTTTCTTAAGTCAGGATTGTTTTTTTTTTTTTTTTTTTTTTTTTTTAGAAGCGGAAAGGAATGCTGTGAAGAAACTGGAAACTGGCCATGTTTTAACTTCAAATGATCTCTGGGTCTTAGCTGACGCCTGAACGGCACAGTCTTGGGTAAGCATGAACCCCAGTGACAGGAAGTAAAGGGAAGGAAAGGAAGTCGTGAACCTCTGGAGGTAAAGCAAGCAGCAGACCTTAGTGTGTGTGTGTCTGGGGATTTAAGGTGCAGATCTTTGGGGGTTTTAGCCCCAAGAAGGCTCAGAAGGGTCTGCAGAACACATGATGTGCAGAAAACACTACTGTTTACAAGACACTTTCCAAAGGCTCCACTCAAGGATGGAGAAGAAAGGCTTTACTGTGTGTCCTTGTTGGGCTTTTTGTCAACTTGACACAAGCCAGAGTTACCTGGGAAAGTGAATCTCAATGGGGGGTGGGGGTGAGGGTGAGGGGAGCCTCCGTCAGATTGGCTTGCTGACAAATCTGTAGAGTTTTGTTTGTTTGCTTGTTTGTTTGTTTTTGATTAAGGATGGATGGGGGGGGGCTCAGGTTTTTGTGGGCAGTGCCATCCCTGGGCTGGTGGTGTTGTGTGCTGTAAAATAAAGCAGGCTGAAGCAAGTCATGGGAGCAAGTCAGTAAGCAGCCCTCCTCCATGGCCTCTGCATCAGCTCCTGCCTCTAAGTCCTGCCTTGAGTTCCTGCCTTGGCTTGCCAAGGCTTGTGATCAGGACATGTAAGCCAAAGAAATATTTTTCTCCTTAAGTTACCTTTGGTCATGGTCTTCATTGTAGCAACAGAGAGCAAATTGGAACACCACGAAAGCACTGTGCTTGGAGAACAGGCTTATTAAAATTCTGTTTTCCACAGCAACGTTAACCGGAAATGGGAGAGATGCAGCTTGTGAGTGCGGTGACCAGCACAGAATCTCCTGGGACGGGTGGGACTCAGACACCTGCTCCTCCCTGGCGCATGCGCGCATCTCTAAGCGCAGCCCTAAGCACAGGTCTATCCTGCAGGTTGCATATCCTACAGTTTTTGGCTAGTGATGACACAATCCAATTGGTGCTGTTTATGTGGGGTTTCTCCAAGTTGACAGATAGGCTTCAGGTGGAAGGGAAAGGCTGGAAAGGAGGCTGGAGTTTACGAAGAAAAACTAAATCCTGAACTTCGATATTTATCTTGGACTACTGTGCCACTGGGACTGGAAATTCTGAGGGACACTAATATGAAAAACAACATTGATAATATTCCCACCATCAGCTGGGAAGTGGTGGCGCACGCCTTTAATCCCAGCATTTGGGAAGCAGAAGCAGTGGGATTTCTGAGTTCGAGACCAGCATGGTCTACAGAGTGAGTTCCAGGACAGCCAGGGCTATACAGAGAATCCCCGTCTCGGGAAAAAATATAATAAATAAATAAATAAATAAATAAATAAATAAATAAATGGATTACTACTTGTGTTCATTTCCTGGTAAACTCAGGCAGAGTCCTTCAAGACCAGGTCCTAGAATCTGCTCTGTTCAGGTGAGCCTTTAAGAGATCAGAGAGATCAGTCACTCCTTGCTGCAATCACCCAGGCAGTGTGAAGCTAGAGAACATAAGAGGTAGAGTCTAACTACTCAGGGCTGGCCTGTACCCTGAGCTTTGTCCCTTCTTATTGTTGTTAGTTTTGTTTAAGATAGTATGATTCAGACTAGCTTGTTCCTTAATTTTTGTAGCAGTCCTTCCAGGACACCACAGCCTGCATCTACATTTGGCTGAGTTGGTAGACACAGCATCATCTGTCAGCATCATCTGCAGCCCGACAATTGAGAACTTGAGGCCTTGCCTGGTTCTGTGACCTATGGTTAGATGACCTTGTGCTGAGTTCCCAGTCAGTGCCCTCGCTCATACAAAGGACATATTATTTTAGTTTTATTTTATTTTTGTTTTGTTTTCGAGATAAGGGTTTCTCTATGTAGCCTTGGCTGTCTTGAAAGTTGTTATGTAGGCCAGGATGGCTTTGAACTCAGAAACCTGCCTGCCTCTCCCTCCAAAGTACTGAGATTGAAGGGGTGCGACACCACTGCCAGGTGTCTTTTTTTTTAATTTATTTTTTTAAGATTTATTTATTTGTTTATTTATGTATTTATTTTTGCCTGCACATATATTTGTGTACCTGGTACCCTAGAAGGCCAGAAGAGGGCACCAGATTACCTGGAACTGGAGGTAAGGATAGTGGTGAGTTGCCATGTAGTCACTGGGAACTGAACCCAGGGCTTCTGCAGGAATAGCAGATGCTTTTAACTACTGATACAGTGGGAATGTTCTACTCAACAAGAATATTGCAAAACTGAAATGGAGCCGTGTATTTAAATCTAGTTTAAATCTGGCATATATTGATCGCTAGTAGAATGTTAGGAAAGGGGGGGTGAGGAGTGAGGGGAGGAAGGAAGTAAATAAGAAGAGGAAAGGAGGAAGTAAGGAAAGAGAAGGAGGGAGGGTAGGAAGGAGAGGAAGGGAAAAGGCAAAAATTAAGACAGTACAAAGGAGAGCCAGGGGGGAGTTCCCGCAGAGGATGAAGATACAGAGGAAGCATCAGTGGCTTCTGATAGGCTCAGAGCAGGGCCAGGATCTCATCGATCCTCGGTGTCAACCTTGCTCCAAACGGCTCACATACCAAAGCCTCCCACGATGCTGCCACAGCTTCCTGGCTTCCAGATCTGTGGGAGAAAGGGATGCCATCATGTCCCAGAACCCTCAGCTTTCATCAGGTCACGCAGCCACCTCTGAACCAATCACTAATTCAAGAAGAATGTCAGATGCCAAGTGGCACTGTCTTATCACATGTGTCTCCTTTGACTCAGGAATGGAATTCTCCATCCCAGAACCCACTGACGGAAAAACAGAACAAGTTGCTCAGGAGAGAGACTGGAGCGTAATTGCTAGGCAAGAGATGGATACAGGGATGCTGAGCTAATGTTTAGCTAATGTTTAGACAAAGCTTACCCATGGAGTGGATAACTTCTTCCTGGTGTTGCTCATTTCAATTTAGGGGGCATGATTAAGAACTAGGATCTGATCATTTGGGTGAAGCCTTGGCTCCATTGTTTCCTAGCTGTGTGGCCTTTCATAGGTGAACCTTTCATAGTGTGTCTTCCTTTGCATATGTGCTAAGTAGCAGTACTTTCCTTGTGGGATGCTGAGTGTTGTGTGTATTCACATAGAGCATTCAGCACAGAAGCCAAATGTGTGCCATCTGTTCCCAGGCTGAGCCTGTAGAGCTGTGTGCTAGTGGGTCAGACACTCAGGCCAGTGACCAACAAACATCACCACAAACACTGAACCCCTTGACCGGCAGAACTGCCATTCAAGTCCAGAGAGACAGAAAACAGACAATAAACAGAATTGTAAGAAACCACAAAGCAGTGGTTCTAACCTCCTTGGTGCTGTGATCCTTGGATAAAGTTCCTCATGTTGTGGCAACCCCCAGCCATAAAATTATTTCCGTCCTACTTCATCAACAAAATTTTGCTACTGTTATTAACTGTAATGTAAGCATTTTTGGAGATCGAGGTTTGCCAAAGGGGGTTGCAACCCACAAGTGAAGAATGGCTGCTACAAAGCAAATCCCTGAGAGCAGTGTTGAGGAAGAGAAGAGACAAGCTGAGAATCAGAAGAGAGGTACTGGGTCACCAGTGGAGGACTTCTGAAATGATGGCCATTAGTCAAACGATTCAGGAGCTGAGTAGCCAGTCAGCCAGTGTGGATGCTTGTGCAGGGCGCCAATGTCTGAGGAGCTTGGAGGGAACAGAGAGGCCGGAGCCCAGAAAACAAGGACAGGGTGGTCCGTGGCTATAGTGAGCTCAGATAAACCCGCACCAGCCAGGCCAGCCCTGCAGAGTTTCCTTCTTGTGAAATGTTAGAGGCTGGTAGTGGGTTAGGAGGAGCTGTGGCCTGGTGTGACTTTCTTGGTGTAGAGGTGAAGGTTGGGCTCAAATCACAGCAGCTCTTGTAACCCTGAGGATTATCTGTCCAGGCATCATCAGAAGAGAGGAAAGTCTGGCTGAGTTCATGGCTGACATGTCAGAGCAGACAGTCTTGGGCTATTTGTATCAAAGATGCACCCAAATTGAGGGTGTGGCCCATCTTCTCTTCTAGGGCTTCTATGGTGACAAGACCATGAAATTTGTAGGTTCTTGATATATCAGAGGCATAGGACTCCCAGGAAAGGGACCTTCTCAATCTAGTCAGACAGTCATCAGGAGCCCTGGGGATCCCACCAGGGAAAGGAGGGCTTTGCGTTCCCCAGCACGATGGCAACTTGTTAAAGTGGAAATGGCTTCTGATTTCAGCCTGAGAGCACATTTGAGTGAGCCAGCCGCATTAGCACTCAGCTTGTTCTTTCCTGAGTCTTGTGAACTGGCAGAAGTGGCAAGGAGATAAGCCAGCAGTGAGTGGATGAATATTCTGATCCCCTGGATCTAAAGCAGGAAAAGGAGACTCCAGAGTTACTCTCATGTGCAGCCAACTTAGAGAACCACTGTCCTATATATGCTATAGGGTTTTAGAAGAGGTCCTTTTTACTGTAGCTTTCTTGAAAATTTTATAAGGGAGCTACTTTTCACTTTGACCAGCACAGTTTAAAGGTTTATTTATTATTTATTTGAGACAGGGTTTCTCTACATTGTACTGACTGCCCTGCAACTCACTCTGTAGATCAGGCTGGCCTTGAACTCACATAGATCTGCCAGCCTTTGTCTCTGCCTCCTGAGTGCTCGGACTAAAAGCTTTAGCTTAACAGTTTAAGGATCCAACTTCAGTTCTCCCAAGATCATGCTCTCCGGCATGGGGCCATGCGTTCCTCTCACCCACCTGACCTTGATTGCAGTATCATCCTTCTTGAGATACTTCCTTCAGGATCTCTTGTAGGAAGAGTCCTCTGAATAAGCAATGCCATGTTCTAGAATCTTCTAAGCAATAAAATTTACCATGGTGCTTATTGCTAATTCAATCGATTTTCCATAATCACTAGTTAGGTTTATGTTGTGCTTGCTTTCCACAGACAGGGACAGTAGAAGTCTCCTCAGCTTCCTGGGTTTTAGGTGTCAATCATACCCTAGAATGACCTGGAACAGGCTGAAATAAACTGAAACAAGCTAGAATAGTCCCCAGCAGCTTGGAAAAGGCACCTACATTTCTCACTGCTATTGTACTGCACCTTCCTCTGGTCTCTTAACATCATAGCCAGAGGGACTTGAAAAACATAGAGTAGAAGAATTGGCAGGCTAGCTCAATGGTGGGGCGGAAGTAAGAAGAAAGAAAGAAAGAAAGAAAGAAAGAAAGAAAGAAAGAAAGAAAGAAAGAAAGAAAGAGAGAAAGAGAGAAAGAGAGAAAGAGAGAAAGAGAGAAAGAGAGAAAGAGAGAGAAAGAAAGAAAGAAAGAAAGAAAGAAAGAAAGAAAGAAAGAAAGAAAGAAAGAAAGAAAGAGAGAAAGAGGGAAAGAAGGAAAGAAAGAAAGAAAGTGAAGACGCAAGGAAAAAAAAAGCAATCAAGGAAGCAAGGAAGGAAAGAAACATAAATTAGATCATATTATTTCTCTGCCCAAATTATTCTAGTGGCTTTCATCTTACTACAAGCACGACTTTTATCATGGCAATAAGGTCATACCCAGCTCTCCAGTATCATTGCTGTGCTGTCCCCCACTTCATTCACTCTACAGAATTTCTGATTGTTCCTCAACTCCACCAGGAGTGCGCCTGCATCTGCACACTCTATTGGCTGTCCCATTTCTCTCAAGTGTTTTTCCTTCAGATATATACAGCTCAGACATCTGTCAGCCTAGCTTGGCTCACATATCTGCTTAGCAGAGGGCCCTGCCCTCATCACTCCGTATCTTAGTTGGGGTTTTGATTGCTGCGAAGAGACACTGTGTCCACAGCAACTCTTATAAAGGAAAACATTTAATTGTGTCTGGCTTACAGTTCAGAGGTTTAGTCCATTGTCATCATGGAGGGAAGGATGGTGGCATGCAGGTAGACATGGTGCTAGAAAAGGAGCTGAGAGTTCTACATCCAGATCTACAGACAGCATGAAGAGAGACTGTTACACTGGGCCTGGCTTGAACATCTGAGACCTCAAAGCCCATCCTTGGTGACAGTTTCTCCAACAAAGACACACCACTCCAACAAGGCCACACCTTGTATAGTACTAATCCCTACGTGCCTGTGAGGGCCATTTTTTTATTTAATCCACACCACTCCGTCAAATAAAACTTCCATGTCAGGTACTTTGTAATTCCTTAAATTGCTTTATTTCTCTTTGTTCAACTTCTGACATTGTAGTACAACTTCTTTTTCTGCCATTAAACTAGCCCACCAAGCTTTGACACTTCACTCCTGATCCACAAGGTATAATACAGTATGCTAGATGACCAGTAATGGCTTGATAGAGGTATGGATGGTCAAAGAGGGATGGATGGTCATAGAAGGCTGGATGGATCAGTGGAAAGATGGATGTTCAATGGAGGGACAAATGTTAAGTAGGAAGATGGAGTGAGTGGAAGAAGAGATGTTGATGTAGGGATAATGGGTCAATGGTGAGGGGAAATGAATGGTGAAAAACTCCATTGTCCCTTCACGGTAAAGAAATGGTCAATAACCCTAGAAGTTGGCCTACATTTGTGACTTGCCTTGATGATCACTGACATCCCAGACACTCACTGAACTGTCACATGATGAACCAATGGCAATCCTGTATGGTTGTATCATCTAGTGATCGCTATCTTTGAACAAGTACACTTGGTGCTTAATCTTGATTGTCAACTTGATCGACCTACAAAGCACCTATTCGATTACTATAGCACACTTTGGGGCATGTCTTGAGGGTATTTTCAGACACGGTTAACTAAAAACCTGACCTGAGTGTGGGTGGTACCACCTACAGGCTAGGTATGAGGAGGATTAAAAGGGGAGGAAGAAAGAAACCCAGGGCACAGATGTCCTGTCTTTGCTTCCGAGTCACCATGAGGCCAACTGCTTGGACATACTTTCCCCATCATGGAATTATGGGGCAAAGCAAATCCTCTCTTTCCTGAATTGTTTCTCTTACTGGTGTGGTATCTTATGCCAATAACTCCAGCACATGGGAGTCTGAGGCAGGAGGATTACCATAACTTCAAGAGCAACCTGGGCTGTCTCTGTGAATTTCAGTGCAACCTGACCTACAGTGTGAGGTCTTGCCCTCATCCTCCTTATACCCAAATGTAGTGAAAGTTTTGGAGTCTTGGGTTCTTTAGAAACACAGAAATATTATAAGAATATGTAATATAATATAATATGTAATATAATACTATAGGAATATGTTCATTTTAATCCTACCTGTGGGATATAGGATTGCTTCAGACTGTCGACAGCAGCTGACTATGATTTGCCTCATGCTCTAACAAGGGTGTGAATTTGCCAGCTGCAGATAGTTTCTGTGATTGTGTGGCATTTGGAATTCTGAGGACATTTCAGAGGTGATGTAAATGCTAGGGCCCCAAGATGGGGTGGTGGGTTGTTGGTTGGTTGTTGTGGGGGATGTTGGTAGGTTGCTGTTCCTTGCATTTTGTTAAGTAGTCATGCACAAAGAAGAAATAATAAAAAGAAATTAGATATCCTGACAGCAAAGATCAAACTTGCCCTAAGGAACTTGATGCCCCTAATCAGCAGGAAGTAGTCTAATGATGGCATCACCCCCTTTCTGACCCCTGACTTTTTTTTCCGGGATTTCTTCCTTTCCCCTCTATCCTTTTTCTCTCTCATCTAGGGTAGAAGAAAAGGAGGAAGGAAGGGTGGAAAAAAGACAAACCCACAAAGGAGTCAAAACACAGTAACAAATTGTTTCTCTCTCATCATAATGAAGAAAGTAAGATAGCTGTGTATGTTCTGGTGTTTACACAAATAACAAACTTAGAATTCACCATTGTTACATGTCACAGTAATCAGCAGCTCTCTGCAGGTAACATGCGCTCCTCTCCTTTCTGTTTCTTTTTCCTTCTGGAAGCAGGTCCTTAGGCATCCTAGACAAGCACTCTACCACTGAGCTACACCCACCAGCCCTCAAACAGGCAGATTTGAACTGGACAAGAGGAACCCTCTGCATTGCAATAACTGGGGGCATAAACAATCAGAGAGATGAAACAAAAAGCAAAGAAAAGAGGGTCATGAATTTTTAGGCAAGGTCCTATGGCCTGTTGGGGGCTCTGGGCCTTAAACCCTACATGGGCCCCTGATTGTTGGCAGGCACACAAGAGTTCATGTGGAGGCATGAACAACTCAGCAATGCCTAAGTGAAACTTGGTGAGATGTAAAAAGCAGGAGGTAAGTCACATGATCACTATAGTAGGTAATCTTATGACTTTTGTGCTGAACATGGAACCCACTGCCTGAGACAAACTCTGTACCCCTGTCCTGTCTTTCACACTGAATGCTTTACCTCATATCCTTTTCCCTCCCCAGAGTGACAAACACACCTCACTTGGGAATTCCAACACAGGCAGGCCCATGCCCTACATCATGTCCTGTTTTTGTTTAATTACATTAAGCCATTTTTAAATGTTTAATAGTGTTTGACTATATATATGTTTGAGCACACATGAGTACAGTACCCAGCAGAGGGCATCAGATTCTCTGGAACTAGAGTTACAGGTGGTTGTGACACTGTGTGGGCACTGGGAATCAAACCCTGATCACCTGGAAGAGCAGCCAGTGTTCTAACCACTGTACCATCTTTCCCAGCCTTACAGGCTTCCTTTTAATTAAATATAAATATACATATATACATATATATAAATATATAATATATAACATATATAAGTATATAAAAAATATATATATAAAATACACACACACACACACACATATATATATATATATAATATCCTTCATCTTACTTTGATTTTTTTTTAAAAGGAAATCTAGCAGTTGTGCTATAGTTCTGAAAATTTAATCCACCCTCATAGTGGAATTTCCAGTCTAAGTGGAGAGAAAAGGCATTCAAGCCATCTAAGAGAAAGTGATGAATCTGAGCTATAGATATGGCAATCCAGATCTCTCACCTTTTCTTCTTGTGTCCTAAGGGTCTGAGTGAGCCCTCCATACTGCATTGCTGAGACCCAGCTAGAAGCAAGGCTGGACTGTGGGCTCAGGAATGAGCACCAGCTCAGAGTCCCAAGCAGCCCTTTCCTTACAGACCACAATCTTTCCATCAGCTTAGCTCTCAGCACATGCCCCTGTTTCCATGTAAGACTAAGGTCTCTATGTTCCTTCACATGTGAGCTCAAGGTTTTCGAATACTTAGATGAAGAAATCGGGTCCTAGGGAGGGAAAAACATTTACAAGTTGGTTTAAGCTTGCCCTTGAGATTGGGGCTAAGAAAAATTTCCTTCAGAGAGCAAGAGAAAGTCAGAGACTCCAGAACTTGGTAACATTTCAACAGTGTTTGCGTAGGTAGGTGAAGACTTTTCCTGCTCATTGCCTGGTCCCCTACTTTTGTTTTTCCATGAGACATTTCAGGAAATACTCAGGCTCTCGATCCAAAAACAACCGACACCGTGTTGAGGATTGAATGTCTGTGTTGGTGTGCGAGTGTGTATGTGTGTGTGTGTATGTGTGTGTGTTTGTGTGTATGTGTGTGTGCCCCTGTGTGTGTGCAAGCATGTGTGCCTATGTGGTGCCTGTGTGGTATGTATGGAAAGGAGAACCACAGTACAATGGCCACTTTGAAAATGCAGTCACTCTCCAGATCTCAGGATACTCTTTCCTCTACAACAACAAATCTCAGAGCAGGTCGCATTATAGTAAGCTGTGCATGTACGAAGAGATTTCTATCTGGGATTCTTCATGCTAATTATGTTACAAGATTCTGTTACAAAATTCTGTTTCAAAAATAACACTGTTTAAGAACACATTTTCTTTTCTTTTCTTTTCTTTTTTTATTAGATATTTTCTCTATTTACACTTCAAATGCTATCCTGAAAGTTCCCTATACCCTCCCCCCACCCTGCTCCCCTACCCACCGACTCCCACTTCTTGGCCCTGGCATTCCCCTGTACTGAGGCATATAAAGTTTGCAATACCAAGGGGCCTCTCTTCCCAATGATGGCCGACTAGGCCATCTTCTCCTACCTGCTAGAGACAAGCGCTCTGGGGGTACTGGTTAATTCATAATGTTGTTCCACCTATAGGGTTGCAGACCCCTTCAACTCCTTGGGTGTTTTCTCTAGCTTCTCCATTGGGGGCCCTGTGTTCCATCCTATAGATGACTGTGAGCATCCACTTCTGTATTTGCCAGGCACTGGCAAAGCCTCACAGGAGACAGCTGTATCAGGGTCCATTCAGCAAAATCTTTCTGGTGTATGTAATAATGTCTGCGTTTGGTGGCTGATTATGGGATGGACTCCCGGGTGGGGCAGCCTCTGGATAGTCCATCCTTTCGTCTTAGCTCCAAATTTTGTCTCTGCAACTCCTTCCATGGATATTTTATTCCCTATTCTAGGGAAGAATGAAGTATCCATGCGTTGGTCTTCCTTCTTGATTTTCTTGTGTTTTGGAAGTTGTATCTTGGGTATTCTAGGTTTCTGGGCTAATATCCACTTATCAGTGAGTGCATATCAAGTGACTTCTTTTGTGATTTGGTTACCTTACTCAGAATGATACCCTCCAGATCCATCCAATTGCCCAAGAATTTCATAAATTCATTGTTTTTAATAGCTGAGTAGTACTCCGTTGTGTAAATGTACCACATTTTCTGTATCCATTCCTCTGTTGAGGGACATCTGTGTTCTTTCCAGCTTCTGGCTATTATAAATAAGGCTGCTATGAACATAGTGGAGCGTGAAGAACACATTTTCTACCGTCTCAACTTTATAGTATGAAGTCTGCTATTCTTTTAAAATGTCCTCCAAAAGTTCAAGTGTTAGACAAGCCATTCCCAAAGTCACATGTTCCATAGTATTTGAAAATGGGGTTGCCAGGCATAATTAGGGTTTCATGAAGTCTTTTAAAATTTGACTCTCAAGATGGCCTTAGTGGTGCCAGCTAAGCCTGTATTTTTTTTCTTTCTCCCCCTCCCCATTTCCTTCCTTCTCCCCTCTACTGACCACTTCTTCCTTTTGAGAGGATCTCACTATCCAGCCCTGGGTAACCTAGAATTTACTGTGTGTAGACGAGATTAACCTAAAACTCACAGAGCTCTTCCTACCTACCTCGACCTCTGGAGTGCTGGGATTGAAGGTGTGGACCGCCATACTTGGAGAGAGCCTCTTGTATAGATTCTTTTTATGTCAGCCTGACACAAGCCAGTCATTTCTAAAGGGGATTCTTAGCTGAGAAATGCCACTATCAGACTATCCTCTATAAAAGATGTGTGTAGGACACTTTCTTGATTAGTGATTGATACAGAACGTCCCAGATTACTTGGGCAGTACCCGCTCCCCCCACCTCCCGGGAGGGCAGATGGTCTTGGGTGGTATAAGGCTGAGCAAGCTCTGGGTTGCCCTTTGCAGTAAACAACAGAAACAGAGATGTCTACTCTACTTTTTGGGTCACTCCTAAGTAATGCCAAAGGATGAAAATCCATGCTATTTCACCCAGGAATCCCTTGATGTCTTGAAGAAGTATTCTCCCTGCAGAGCACCCGCTTCCCATGTTAAAGTGTGTAGACCACAACTGGGAGCACAATTATTTACTATGACACCAAAGTGTCTTGGGGAGAACAGTATGGGGCTGGTACTTGGAGCTGCTCATCCATGCAAAGAAATCTTGTCAAATATTTTAATGAGAGAATATTTTAATGCAGCCAGGATGCATACCCAAGGTGGCCTTTCTGGGCAGCGTTTTCCAGATATCTGATGGCTCTTAAAAGTCTTCCATGCTGAGGGAGATGCTATGGATGGAATATCCTGGGCAGAGCTATTCTCTAGAAGAAGTGTGCAGGGGATCTTATAGAAACTGTCTTTGTCCCAACATTCTGCCTTGCTTGGTCCATCATTGCTGGTGTTCCAGTACCCAACCCCACCTTGAAGAAATCCCTATTGTGACATCATAGCAGGTGGCATTGCTGTCTTAGGCTACCTTCTGGTTCCTTAATGGCAGGAGACGCAGGGTACAGACCTGGCTTTAGCCTGTCTACACTCCCATGATAAAAGAGTGAAGAAGGCATGGTTAAGAATTTCCTTACAGCACTAGTGTTTAGAATCAGTGATAGTACCTTCCAAGAAGGCCTCATTAAGGACCGTGGAAACCAGGAGGTGGTGGCACTCACTTTTAATCCCAGCCCTTGGGAGGCAGAGGCAGGTGGATCTTTGTGAGTCTGAGGTGAGTCTGGTCTACAGAGTGACTTCCAGGACACCCAGAGCTACACAGAGTTGTTATTCCCACTGTATGGGGTTCTGAGTGCTCTCACAGCCTGAGTCCCTGGCTTTTCTCTCAGTCACAGCTGACGTTCATCTGACCTGCTCTAGAGAGCCCATGTCTTTGTGTAAGACAGTGAAGTTCTTCTGCTCCCTGTGCTACATCTTTCTTCTGTCTCGACCCTTGTCTCTCTCCTGGATCTGCTCAGCTTGGCACTGTCTTCCAAAAAGCCTAATGATTAACTCCCAAGATTGCAGGGGTCTCCAAGAACCTTCTCTAGCTCCCTTCTGATTGGAAAACCCAATCACCCTGCAAGTTCTAAATTTCCTTCGGTAACACTTCTGTTGTTTCTGGAAAAACTCTAGAGAATTGCTTCTTCTGCATCAGGTGACACTTGCATGCAACTCACAGCTCTGATCAAAACATTCTTCTACATGCACTTAATTCCACGCAGGTTGATCTTAAGACAGTTGTCCCTACCCACCTGAACCCCACCCCTACTACCCACTGCCACTTTAGTAACCCCAGTGTGGCACTAGAGCTCTGGAGGATTCCAGGGGAGCCACTTAGTCTTCCGTCCATGTTGGAAGCTCAGAGAAGGTAGCTCTCTTACTAGAGAAGAATGGCGGCAGTGGAGGTGGTAGTAACTGGACAAACAGAGCCAGCCAGCCATGAGGCCAGCCGGCCAGAGGGGAAGCTCCTCCTTCAAACATCTTTTAATCTGGACGGTGCTGGCCATGTTGAGAGTGGCTCTTCCCACTTCAAACAAAGTGATCAAGAAAATTCCTCACAGGTGTGGCCCAGCAACTTTAGACTTAGTGGATTCCAGATGCAGTTGAGTTGACAACCAAGATTAACCCTTACAGTGCTGATGCCTGGAAGAATCTGAACAGATCAACTAAGAAATGTTGAGAAGAGAGTCGGCTTTGATCATCTCTAGGTTCATGACTGAGAGATACCCAGGGGGATAAAATGGCTGTTGATAACTTCAGGGAAAACAGAAAGGTATTCCGGACATGAACGGAAGCATTGTACAAACAACAACTCAACTGTGGGTATTGTTATTTGATCTAAACATTGAGCACGGATAAAATGCAAATCGTCGTTGCAGAACTCTGAGGAGAGGGTGGTGAGAAGCGAGTCCATGTTGCCAGCAATATGTATGTGTATGTATGTATCAGAGTGGTAAAGACAGCTCTTTTTCTGCCCTATCCTTCCTTCCTTCCTTCCTTCCTTCCTTCCTTCCTTCCTTCCTTCCTTCCTTCCTTCCTTCCTTCCTTCCTTCCTCCCTCCCTTCCTTCCTTCTCTCTCTCTCTCTCTCTCTCTCTCTCTCTCTCTTTCTTGTTATAGCTTTTTTGAAACAGGATGTCTCCATGTAGCCTGGGCTCTCCTGGAACTCTCTGTAAACCAGGCTGGCCTCAAACTCACAGAGATTTGCCTGTTTCTGCCTCCCAAGTCCTGGGATCAAAGGCATGAACCAACCCCCACACTGAAGATGATTCTTAAAGAGTCAAAAGCTCTTATTCTTCAGCAGGACATTAATGCACAATACCTAGACTTTAAGGTCTAGAAAAGTCAGTTTCTACAGCAACATGCCCCAGGTAACACCAAAAAGAACCCAACCCAAGTCACCTGGAGAGTAAATTTAGGGTTTGGAGACAGGTAGTTGGAAAGGCCAGGGGAAGTGTTAGCAAATTCCTTTAGAGCTGTAAACACATGTAACTTCCAGAACAAATTTTAACTCACAAGGAAGAGAGAGAAGCTGGGCCAAAATAACAACCACACAGCAAGCTGAATTCCCTCTTGAGCCACAAACAAGGAGGGGTTAAAGCAGGATGTGTAGCCTCTGGATTAAGAGCCACCAGTGAGCTATCTTGACTCTGTCTTCACTGGGGAATTAATAGGTTACAATGAACATGTCTACCTGGGAAAGGCCTGGCTGGCATGAGGCTCAGCGCTCCACAAACACTGACAGGAGCAATAATGAAGCTGCCAATCCCAGAGGCACATAAGGGACACAGCTGCCACAGGCTGGTCTTGTGAACTGCCAGTGTTCTCAAATGCAGATTGCTGGGCCCCAGGAAGCTGTCACTAACTGTCCCTGGTGTCTGCTTGCTGGTCACTATAACTGTTCACTTACAAGGAAGGATTTATTTTCTGCTTTATTTTCTCCTCTTTCCTTTGAACTTTCCTTCCTTTATTCCTCCCTCCCTCCCTTCTTTCTTTCCTTCTTCCTCCCTTCCTTCTTCCATTCCCTTTCTTTTCTTTCTTTCTTCCTCTTTCTTTTTTTTCTTTCTTTCTTTCTTTCTTTCTTTCTTTCTTTCTTTCTTTCTTTCTTTCTCTCTCTCTTTCTCTCTCTCTTTCTCTCTCTCTCTCTTTCTTTCTTTCTTTCTTTCTTTCTTTCTTTCTTTCTTTCTTTCTCTTCTCTCTTTCTTAGCTGTAGATACAGCTCACTAACAGAGTCTTCGTCTAGCATGTCCAAAGTTCTAGGTTTAATCCCTAGTATGAAAAATGCAAGCAAGTAAAAAACAAAACAAAAACAAACAGAAAAACACAAACCATAAATACTGTACAAATTATCAGGCCTGGAGGCACAAGCCTTTAATCCCAGTACTTGGGAGGCACAGGCAGGCAGATCTCTGTGAATCTGAGCCAGCCTGGCCAATATTACAAGTTTACTGACAACCAGGACTATGTAGAAAGACCCTGTCTCCAAAAAAAAGTTGTAAATACAATTATTTATGAGGTAACACATTTCAATAGCAAAATGTTTAAATCAGGATGAACAAACGAATCTGCATTTTCTTATTCAGACAGCAAAACCTGGAAAGCCTCTTTCCTTCTTCCTTCCTTCCTTCCTTCCTTCCTTCCTTCCTTCCTTCCTTCCTTCCTTCCTCCCTTCCTCCCTTCCTTCCTTCCTCCCTCCCTCCCTTCCTTCCTCCCTTTCTTCCTTCCTTCTTCACTCTTTCTTCCTTCCTTTCTTCCTTTCTCTCTTTTTCATTTGTGTACACACACATATAACATTTTTTCATAATTTGAACTTTTAAGAATTTTATATTATTTTATTTATCTTTTAGACTGGATCTTCTTATGTTGCCGAGGCTGGCCTCACACTCAGGAGCCTCCTGCCTGCTTGGGTGCTGCTATTACCAGGTTGTATCATCACAGTCAACGTAGGAAACACATTTTAAAAGGCCAATTAATATGTTTAAAACACCACAGTGAGAAATTACCATTGTTGGGATTTAATAGGCAAAAAGGTCTTTCTGGTGTTGTTTTAATATTTATCCCTTGAGCATGTGGCTGGTTCTCCTGTCTCTGCCTCTCATCTCCTAGAACAAGTGCTAAAATACAGATACATAGCTCTACTTCTGGTTATTTACTTGGGTTTGGGATCTGGAACTCAGACCATCAATCCGGTGCAGCGAGTGCTTCTACACACTGAGCCACTTCCCTGATCCCTTCTTGTGACAATATTTTGAGATCAACTATTCTTGTGAATTATCACCCTAGAAGCCACTATACACCAAGGAAACCAATTCTGAGCTCAATTTTTATACACCATGCCCTGTTGTTTCTGATGAGGCCTGAAAGAAGGAACAGCCCAGAGATACAGTAACAACGCATTACCCACACTTTCTTGTCTCTTTTAGGATAAAGTCATATTCAGATACATTAACGTAAAGATGTATCAAGTTACAGGAAGACCAGGCACAGTGATCAGAGGGCCGCCAGTTGAACCATGAGTGTTTGCCCCAGCTCCTCAAGCCAGCCATCTTTTATGCCCCTCATCCGCCTTTTGTGTGCAAGTCTTTGCTAAGAGTCAAGTCTCAACTGATAAAGCTGCAGAGACATAATCATTTTCCATTGACAGCACCTTGCAACCAATTCACAAACATTTTCATATTAATATTGAGCAATTTCCCTACATTCTAATCCATCAAAGCAGGCTATTAATCCTTCCTGTACCATTCTCTATTCAAATGCTAACAATTTTCTTCTCACAAGCTAAAACATTTGTCCGACAGCCCCTCACACAAAGACCCCGCATTGTTAGCGATGATGGATCAGAGCGTTAATATGAAGGATGCAATGTAAATTACATCATTGATACTGTACATATGTAGACGGAAGAAATCTTCTTAAAAGATCATTTGTATGCTAAAGATAATGAAAGTGATCCCATGGTGCAGCAATCTTAATTTTCCTTTCTAAGAGAGGGGGAAAAAGATTATGTGTAAGAATATGGAAATCCATCATGATTTATAACAGCACAAAGGCCATCATTTAGTTCCTGGGAAAAAAGTGAAACACTCGCTGTTTCTTTTCAAAGACTTATTGAAATGAATTAGAAACCTTGATACAGTCTCTTAAGAATTGCATATCCTGAGTTTGTACTTGGAGCTGTATGAATAGCAGCTCAAATTGGGATAGAAAATAGGCAAACACACCCACTCGGGGAAGCTCTCCTGGCTTGTCCGTTGTTGTCGGGTACCACCAAATGTTAGGGAACTATCCGAGGCTTAGAGAATCACTTATGTTGAAATACAAGCATTCTCACTGGTGCTGATATTGACTTCTTATAAATAATACTCGTGTTTCACCTCATTCAAATGCTGAAGGACAAGAATTGATCTGGGGTCTGCCCTTAGGCACCCCGATGCCTAGCAAGTCAGAGGCCATACGTACACAAAAGTCATTGTTACAGTGCCTTGTTGGCTATGATACTCTCCAAGATCTTCAGGGTCTTCCCTCTGTGTCAGGGGCTGCTAGGTCTCAGAGGAATGTCTTCAATGTCATCCTTCTCTTGATGGCCTTCATCCCTATGCAGTGCAGCCAGGATTCGTTGATGGTCCATGTCTTTTAATCTTCCTACATCCACTGACCACAGACATCACCAACACCTGGGGCTGAGACACCCCTACTTCTCCATGGACCCATCAAAGCTGAGCTCCGTCTTTGTCCCTTTCTTCACAGTGCAGATGACAAAAACCTTAAAATACAAGTGTGAACAATTTTAAAAAAAAGATTTATTTATTTATTTTATGTATGTGAGTACACTGTTGCTGTCTTCAGACACACCAGAAGAGGGCATCTGATCCCATTGCAGATGGTTGTGAGCTACCGTGTTGTTGCTAGGAATTGAACTCTGAACCTCTGGAAGAGCAGTCAGTGCGCTTAACAGCTGAACCATCTCTCCAGCTCCAGACAAATTACTTTTTAAGGGAAATAGAAAATTTTCTCTTTGATCATAGGATAGTGTTCCACTGCGTTCCCACAGCCTGCCCCAGGCTTGCTCATTCTGGTTCTGCCCATTTATCTGTCCCTGCCCCCATCACTTGAGATGAGATGAGTAGGTGTTGGGCTTCTCCTGGTGTGTGTGTGTGCGTGTGTGTGTACATGTGTACACTTGTGTGTATACTTACATGTGTTTGCCCATGTGTGTGGAGGTCAGAGGATGATGTTGGGTGATGTTGGGTGTTTTCCTCCATTGCAATGCATCTTATCATTTGAACCAGGTACTCAACAATTGGCTGGAGTCTGGACAGTGAGATCTAGAAATTCCCATATCTCCAAAATTCTGTGTTATGGTTACAGGGGCACAATCACGCCCAGCTTTTGCACGTGGGTGCTGGGGATTCGAACTCAGATCCCCATGTTTGTGTAGCAAGCACAAAGCCTGGAAAACTTCTTCCCTCCCTCTTCTTTTACTGGAGTCTATACAAAACTTTCCAGACATGAGCTGGCACTTTCTTTTTGAGCTCTATCTCTTTTTAGGGTGTGTGTGTGTGGTGTTTCAACACAGGGTTTCTCTGTGTAGGCCTAACTCAGAACTTGCTCTGTAGACCATGCTAGCCTTGAACTCACAGAGATTTGCTTTTCTCTGTCTCCGGAGTGCTGGGATTAAAGCATGTGCCACCACTGCCCAGCTGGCCCTTCCTCTTCAAGGAACCCCTTGGTACCATTTGTTATACCATGCAAACCCCATCAGAACCTGAACCAATTTTCTGGGCAGATCCAACACCCACCAGCCCTTCTTTGCACTTACTGTGAGCTCATGGACATGTGAATTCACACACAATGATCATTTGCCTAATAGCGTCACAGATCATAATCACTTGCCATTTCTTAGACCCCACTCCCTCACACAATACTTGGCACCCAGTAGTTGCTCAATAAACAGTAGACAGCTGGAGTAATAAAGCAACTTAGTCTACACAGGGCATTCCACAAGGAGCTTAGAGAATAAATGCACCACCGAGATACAGTACCAAGAAATTACCATGTAAACTTGAACACAACTTAAAAAAAAAAGTGAATCCTTGTGCTCTGATCTATCTGGGAACGTGCTCCCTGATGCTTTGTGTTTGTCCTCCTTTGGAATTTACATAGTTTTAAGTTTGAAGCAGCAATGCATGAGGGTGATTCTCTCTGTTAAACATCGTTTAACCTATTATTGCTCTTTAAGAATTAGAAATGACTCTGTGTGATTAAAGACTACCATTCTCTGTCAGAGCCAGAGATGGGTCAAGATCTTCAAGCAACCTGTGGCGCAGTTGTGGTGGAGCCCAGAGAATGCTCCACAGATGTTCCAGGCTCTCTAGAAGCTTTCCCAACACACGCCATGATCCTGCAGCAGAACACAGAGAGCCCTGGGAACTTGCAGGAGGGGAAGCAAGAGGACAACAAGCCTCTGCCCTGTGCCACCTCAGCATTCAGTGTGGGTCCAGTAATCTGTGAGTGCAGGCTTTGGGTTCTCATCAGCACAGTCTTCCAGGCTCAGGACAGGATGTGATCCCTCTAGCACTGTGTCCTAGAAGCCCTAGTAGCAGCAGGAAGCTGCGGAGAGCCAAGGAGAACCATCAAAATATCCAATTTGTATACACAGAACCTCAAAGACTCAGATGGGAAGGCTCCTTGTCAGCTTCTCCCTTAAGGGACAGCCCAGTGGGTATGCTGTGTGGAAACCTTCTGCGCCTCTGCTGAGAGGGTTCACAGCCAGCACCAAGTCTGGGGTGGCAGCTTTTCAGAGCTATACTCCCTGCTCCGGGTCAGTGAATTGGTCCCCTTTCCCTCTATTCTGATGATTCTCCAGAAGAGGCACAAGATATATAGATATATTCGTCATCCTTATAAAGTCAGAAGACAGGTGGCTTTCGGTTTTCCTTTTCCGTTCTGGAGGGTGAAAGGGTCCTTATAGTGCTTACCATTCCCTACTAAGGCTGTGACTCAGAAAGGGTCTCAGGCGAATCCCGCCTGCTCACTTGGCAAAGAAGAGTGAGTTTGGTGGAATATGTCCCTTCCAGTACCAAGCAGAAAACAAAGGCTGAGAACAACTTGAACGTCCAGGACCAAGGACTTCGTTCTGTATCTGATAGCAGAGTCCTGAAGTACATCTACAGAGCCATCAGACAGCAGTGGTGGAGGATGTTTACAGACATTACTAGAAGCGAAATGAGCTGCCTAATATCATCTCAGCTGCAGGGAGGTGCCCGGAAACCAGACGGAAGTTCCCGGTGGGAGGAAGGATCAATGATAGTTTCTTTCTGGTGTTGTTTTTGCTTTTTCTAAATTTTCTACAAAAAGAAATGTATTACTTTTATAAGTAGTTAAGAGTTCCCCACATGTTTAGTGTGTATCTATAATCTGCCTATTTATAATCCATCTACCATCTATCTATTTATAATCTAGCATCTACCTATTTATAATCTAACATCTACCTATCTAGTATCCATAATCAGTCATCTATCTTTCATCTAGCTATTATCTATGATCTACCTGTCATATAATCTACCTACATTCTTATCACCTATCTATTATCTATCTACCCACTTCCTCCAATATGTCTTCCAGCATCTATCTTTCATCATCTACCTGTTAATCATTTTGCCTATTCACACATGTATCATATCTAGGATGCTGTGAATGAAACTTCCCAGAAAGAAGCTGTGCCTTCAAACTGAGCCTTCTTCAAGCCTGATTAAATGGTTATCTGAATGTTGATAATGACTATGGAGTGGTAGCAATGTTTCCAGCCCAGAGGCAAATTCTCTTGAGCCATCTCTAGCCCTCTTAACAACTGTTTGTTTAATATCAGTTTACTGGCTTCCTTTGTACCTGGCCTAAGTGCTTGTGATCACTGGGCAAACCAGTTGGAATGAAGACACAAGAGCTCTAGCTTCCTGGGAATGCCTTCATTCAGCAGACCACTGACTCCCATGAACTCAAAAGCGAAAAGTCTCAGTAGAGAGTATCTTGAGGCCTATAGCAGGTCTTCCCACTTTACTATAGCCTGCCTCTGATGTATCTACAGTATATTTGAAAAGTGTCTTCATTCTAAGCTTCCTTTGTTCTGTGACTATAAAAACTTCGTGAAACTGTTACCACATTGGAATATAGAATTTAAGGTATCCTAGATTTGTGGTTCCAGGTCATGGTCACTCATATTTTAGCTCCAGAACAAACCAGACTCTTTTCCCTGTGAGGTGAGAGGTGTGGTTTTGTGTGGCCAGTCTCTAACAACCTGTCAGCTGTCATCTCTCCCTGTTCTTTATCATAACTTCCACGCCTGACTACCATCTGTCTTTCCTATCTCTCTACTTTTCATCTATCTGTTGTCTGCCTAGTTATGGTGTTAGGGCAAGAAAATTGGTTTACCAATTATCCCAAGCATTGCACTAGATTACAAAGACTTTGCATCAGCCTGGGGTTATCTTCCCACTGTTTGCTGCTCTCATTGCAGCTCTGTGCTCCAAAGAGAAGGAAGGAAGGAGGGAAGGAAGGAAGGAAAGAAGGGAGGGAGAATGAAAGAGAGAAAGAAAGAAAGAAAGAAAGAAAGAAAGAAAGAAAGCAAGCAAGCAAGCAAGCGAGGGAAAGGAAGGAAGAAAGGAAGGAAGGAAGGAAGGAAGGAAGAAATAGATAAAGAAAGAAAGAGAGAAAGAAGGAAAAGAAAAAGGAAAGGAGAAAGAAGACAACCCTGACCATTCTACCCAGTCTCCCAAATAGCCAAACCTCCTTTGGACAGAGCCAGCTCTTCTCTGGGTGCTCACAATCACCAGTGAGAGCAAGCTGAAGAAGGAGACACATTACCAGGCTTTCCAAAAAGCCAGACAGTCACTTTAGAAACACAATCAAAAGAAAGCAAGCTTGCCCTTTGCCCTGAAGCAGCCCATCAGATCCTGGCACTCACTTGTCACAGGCAGTCAGAGCACCAGAGAACAGTCCCCCACACTCACAGGGACTGAGGCAACCTCTCCGTTCCTGGTGCTGAAAGCCTGTGGGTAGATAATTATTCAAGGTCTGACTTTTAGTGTTGGATGCCCGAAAAAGGGAGGGTGGAGGGGGATGCAAACCCTGAGGGTTAGCCAATGCTTTGCAAACTCTTGCTTAAGGATTTCCTAATTACGCTAAGTGGTTCCGCCAGTTGGGTGCACTTAAAAGCTGCTGTTTGTGTGACGTCACCTTCGGGCCCATTATCTCAGCAGTCAATTTGCAGTATTAGGAGAGGCGGCAAGAAAATATTTGCAAACATCAACATTCTCAAGTCTTAAAAGATAATCCCCCCTTTCAACTCCCCATGAGCATATCAGCGGAGCGCTTGGGTTTCCAGATTTCTCTAAATGGCAACACCAGCAGCTGAATTGTACAGAAACCCTTTCTTCTGAGGAACTCAAAGACATTTCTTAGCTGTATCACATCAATCGCCAGGCAAGTCCTCAGAGGGCTGGCAGTTGGGAGGTAATTAGAAATGCAGATTGAGACTTTAAAGCCAGCTCCCAGAGGGGCCTTCACCTGAGTAAACCTGGGTAAGGTTTTAGTTTAAGGATAGTTTACGCCAGGTGGGCAGGGTTCTAGTTTAAACATGCGCAAGAGTTTCTGACCCATGGGTCATTATACAGGGCCATTCATCTCTCACAGTGGAAATATTGTCATTAGTACCTTCAACCTGCAGTGAAACTGAAGGAGGTCGCTGAAACTGGGCCCCTTGACATAAGTGACATATAAGTGTCACATAAGTGACAACCTTGAATTGGGACTCAACTGCATGCATTGTCTGTTCTCTAAAGTCCAGATCCTAGATGGCCCTGTGGCTATAGAGTCTGTTTTCCACCCAGACAGAAGGCTGTGGGGTTTGAACAGATGCTTTTAAGGAGACAGTACTTAAGAGATGGAGCTCTCTCTGAAGCAGCTTGGGAAGTAGAGGGTGCTTGGGAGTCAGATGGTCTGGTTTTGAATCTTGGTTCCTCTAATCATTCTGTGGGCTACTCTGGCCACACTCTGTCAGCCTCAGTTTCTTTATCTGTATAAAGATACACATCACTTGTTTTGGATCACTCTTTCAGAGATTAGTTAGTAAGAACGTGATATTGCTTGGCAGTGGGGAGTGGTGGTGCACACCTTTAATCCCAGCACTTGGGAGGCAGAGGCAGGTGGATTTCTGAGTTCCAGGCCAGCCTGCTCTACAGAGTGAGTTCCAGGACAGCCAGGGCTACACAGAGAAACCCTGACTTAAAAAAAAAAAAAAAAAGAACATGCATATCAAGTAGGTAGTATGACACCCGCACACAGTAGGTCCTCAGTATATGCACCAGTATTATCTTTATTATTACAGTATTATCACAGTTCATTTTTGTTTGGCCATAACAAAGTATTTTAAATGGAGTGCTATATAAAGAAATTCTCCTGCCTCGTTACTGTGGTGTTGGGAGGAACCTTGACTGAGGCAGGACACGGTAAGAAGTGATTTGCCTGTGGGGATGAGGAACCAGCAAGCTTATGGGCTGGTCTAACTTTATAGCCTCCCACTCTTGTAAGAGGTAACCTGGTCAGTTAGGAACTTCGTTGATCCCTTCCTGAAGCCTTCCAAGAACAGGATTTCCATGGCCTCCCTCTCTACTAGGGACTTACTTCATCAAGGTTCAACTGAGTCTCACTGTTCCACTGGGCACATGTGGCTTTGGGGAAGACACTCAAATCACATGGACACCAGAGAACCTGTCCATCCTATCTATAGAGCACATTGGATATTTTACTGCTACATGTTTGTAGCATGTTTTTACTGTTATTTGTTATTGCTTTTATTAGCTCATTCTGTCCTGTGAATAGAAAGCCGCTGTGTCCTTAAACACATATGTTGAGTCTTAAAGGACCCTTGCCCAGTTTGTCCTGAATCTCCTCAGCCAGGGCCTTTTCTCCTCCAAGAGACACAGCTGTTCCTATGATATCTTCCCTTTAGTCGCTTCTCCCAGGGCCCTCATTGGCCAGGCCTTCCCTAAGGAAACCATCAGTGGACTCTCAGAGCATGCAAGCTGCACTTGATTTCATATGCAAGCGAGAGCCCAGGGCTCCACATTAGTATCTTAAATTCTGAAGCTCTGAAGGAACTCCAGGTCAGGCCAGCTGGTTTAAGTGGAGGGATAATAGGAAACCACGCAGCTCCAAGCCAAGCAGCTCAACTAGGTATCAAATGAAATTCAGCCATATTTAAAAGTAATTCAGTTCATTGGAAGCTTCTAGACATTCAAAAAACTCAGTAATAACGAAAGCACACAGTGTCATGAACAAAATGAAAATGTGACCCCCGGAGCCTAGCATTTATTTAGAACTGAGCAGCTGAAAATTGCCCTTGCTAACTGATAGGCCGAAAGTTATTACTTCATTCACTTAAGCATTTTACATAAGGTAATTCTCTGATGATAAATCACATTGAAATTGATTTCAGTTTAAAAAATATATTTAAAAAATCTACATTAAAATGTGCATGCCCACAGACTGACAGAGCTGAATTATTGGGGGTGCTCGTGCCAAGAATGAATGACAAATTGGAGAATAAGCATGTATACTCACTTTGAGAAAAATAAATCTGGTCCCCAGCACCACCCATTATGCAGAAGAAAATAAACTGCCTCTCGTTTTCATTAGGAAAACCCATCTGCATCAACGTTTAAACTTACATATGTAATAATGCATGGTCCCAGCCTGAATACAAGGTGGTAATTCAATCAAAAAGCTCACTTGATATGCTATCATAACCAACCAAAATGGAAACAGAACCTGGGGAGTAAATCACCCTCTTACTATTCAGCTGGGACCACACTGGGCTATTTTGTACGATGAGCACTGGTGCAGTATTTCACAAATACAAAAATCTTTATTTTTCCCTTTCCTGGCTGACATGTGGCTGTTTGGACTGGCAGCTTGCATAACTCTAGCAGGTGCTGAAATGGAGCCCCCCCGTGGTGGAATCAGACTGCAAGCAGTGAAAGACAATAAGACAATTAACATTTTTTTAATTAAACTAATGTTAATCAAAATTCTAGCCACACTTGAAATTTTAATCCTAAGCATAAGGTTTGTACGTACATTTCCATTCTCAGGGAAGAAATCCAGTGAAAATTAGCATCACTTTCAAAGCAGCAAGATTTTCGGTTGCTAATTAGGCATCTTCTCCTGACGGATCATGTAATTTGGAAAATATACAAGTGGCATTTTCCAGGGTTTACAAGGTTATTTCTCACACAGCACCAAGTAAGCTGGCGGCTGTGTACTTGCTGTTTCCTCTGCCTGGAACAAGCCTGCCTGGGATCCTCCCATGCTAGGCCTTTTATCACCCAGAATTAAATGTTATCTTATCAGCCTGTCTCCTCAGACTTCTTTCTCCATCCTTAACTGTGGTGATTATTGCTAATTGTTGACTTTGACACACCTAGAATCAACCTGGGAAGAGACTCTCAATGAAACACTCTCTATTGGTACATGGGCATGTCTACAGAGGATTGTCTTAATGAAGTAAATTGTTGTGGAAAGACTAAGTCCACTGCGGGCAGCACCATTCCCTATGCAGGGGGTTCTGACCTGAATAAGAGTGGAGATATGACACCAAAGAAGCAAGCAAATGAGCACAAATATATTCACTTCTCTCTGCTCTTCACAGTGAGTGTCACACACACGTTCCACCTGCATCAAGTTCCTGACACTCCGATTTTCCTGCGACGATGAACTGTATACTCTGGAATTGTGAGCTCATTAAACTCTCTCTTCCATAACTGCTTTTTGCCAAGTTTTGTGATGAGTCACAGAAACAGAAATGGAATTAGGACATCAGTTCTGTTTCCTACTACACCATTCATTATAACATTTTTGAGGCATTTTTTCTTTTTTTCGAGACAGGGTTTCTCTGTGTAGCCCTGGCTGTCCTGGAACTCATTTTGTAGACCAGGCTGGCCTAGAACTCAGAAATCCTTCTGCCTCTGCCTCCCAAGTGCTGGGATTAAAGGTGTGTGCTACCACTGCCCGGCTTCAGGCATTTTTAAGATTGGAGAAAATAAAATAAATCTGATGTCTTTGTGTCAAAGTTGAAACCTGGCCATTATTTCCTGCCCCAACCTTTAATTGCTCCTCTTCCTTATGCCCAGATAATGCCAGAGTCCACATAAACTATTTTGATGACCTGTTTTCACTGTTTGTTTTGTTTTTTTTTTAAGGTAAAGACTTTTACTATCTCCCCATAAGGAGGCATGGACTTGGACAATAGTAAGATGAGGCATCAGAATGGAGAAGTCCTGAGGAGACCATAGAGCATCAACCCTGCATTCAGAGATACTACATCCACATTACAGGATGACACCAGCATTTTAGACCAGAAACCTGAGTGTTCGCCCAGAGTCCACTTCCTCAAGTTCTCATCTAAGGTGGAAAATGAACAGGAGACTCTTCCTAGTTCAGAAAGTCATTCCTACACTCCTTTCCTAGTCCACAGTGGGTTAGTTGTCAGAGACATAGTAAAGGAAAGTCCCATCTATATGCACCCTTCAGTCTGGCAACCACAGTGTAGCATGTTAAAATAGTGCAAGTTAAGGTGGGAACTCAGAACAAGGTCATCCTTACCACCAAGAGGGGTGAATGAGCAGACTGCTCCCTCATGGTCAGAATGAGTCTCTAAGGAGGGAACTGGAATGTGTTGGGGTCAGATGGGCTCCTCAAAGTCACTTTCTCTCTTTTCAGATCTCTAGTAAGATTGAGCTTGCTCCCCCTCTTTGAAGTTCAATGTGGCAATGTGGCTGGAATGACCAAGAATATAAACAAAAGCAAAATGGACGAAACTATTCCTTAGGCTCAGCCTCTCATCCGCCATAACCTGACACGTTCCAAAGAACTTAGTCATCTCAGCCTGATACCCAAATTGAGGACAAGAGAAACTGCAGTCTCCTGTATTGAATAGTTTTAGGCCAGTTTGACACAAACCAAAGTCATTTTGGAAGAAGAAACTTCAGTTGAGAAAATGTTCCCACCAAACTGGCCTGTGGCAAGGCTTTGGGTGCATTTTGTTGATTAACGATTGATGTGGGAAGGCCCTGATCACTGGGGGTGATGCCACCCCTGGGCTGGTGGTCCTGGGTTCTTTAAGAAAGCAGGCTGAGCAAACCATGTGGAGCAAGCCGATAAGCAGCATTCCCCCCCCCCCCCCCCATGGCCTCTGCATCAGCTCCTGCCTCTGGGTCACTATCTTGAGTTTCTGCCCTGGTTTCCTTTAACGATAAACTGAAATGTAAAAGTATGAGCTGAAACAAACCCTCCCGCCCCCAAGTTGCTTTTTGTCATGGTATTTTATCACAGCAATAGAAATCCTAAGATGTTCCCCCAACTCAGTCTATGCCAGACACTGAGTCTTAGGCAGAACAAACCCTCATAGAGCTCAGGCTCTGAAGTACGGCAAAATGTGTCACCCCACTATAACCTAGACTGTCCTGGCTGAGACAGGTCACACATGAGAGGCAGCTAGTATGAGAAAGGCTCTCTTATAAAGGGTGTGGAGTCTCGAAGAGTTTCTCTGTCTTAACACTATTGGCATTTGGGTTCTCAACTCCTTAGAGCCAAAAAGCAAACTCTTTCCAAGTTACAGCAACCCAAATGTCTCTAAACACTAAAAGTCCCCTGGAGAGCAGTCATGCCACTTGAGAAGCAGACAAGCTAAACAAATGCAGTGCTCCCGGTGAGCTCCTCCACGCTGCTTTGTCACAGGGAAGAGAGAGGCATCCCATGGCAGGAGTGAACACACATAAGGAAAAGGAAAGAGTCTGAACCCTTTGTTTTATGAGTTGAGGGAGCCAAGCTCAGAGGATGCTTCCAAACCACACCCATCAAGGAACCAACACTCTCCCAATTTAGGGAACTTCCATGGTACCAGCAAAGGTGTTAATGAACTAGTGGGTCAAAACATGTGCCCCGAATCAGGTCCCACCACCTATCTGGCTTCTGGCTTCATGGAGGTAGGTGACCTGAAGTGAGATTAAACTTTAAATAGAAAGCCAAGGACTTGCAAATAGACCTAGTCAGGGTGTGGTCTTGCCCCACCATTGACCCATCATTGTCTAGGCTTCAGAGTCTTCCTGTGAGATGGTTGTCTTAATTAGGGTTTCTACTGCTGTGAAGAGACACCATGACCACAGCAACTCTTATAAAGGAAAGCATTTCATTGGGGCTGACTTACAGTTTTAGAGGTTCAGTCCTTTATCATCATGGTGGGAAGCATGGCAGCATGCAGGCAGACATGATGCTGGAGAAGGAGCTGAGAGTTCTACATCTTGATCCATAGGCAGCAGAAGGAAGCCGTGTTGCATATCCGCTAGATTTGAGCTTAAAATACCTCAAAGCCCTCCTCCATGGTGACACACTTCCTTCAATAAGGCCACATCTCCTACTAGTGTCACTCCCTATGGGCTAAGCATTCACACGCATGTGTCTATTTCTATTCAAGCCACCACAGATGGTGTGACAAGTTGTTAGAACAGTGTGAAATTGAACAGGATCCCCTTCTGTCATGTGGCTTTTCCTTATCCCTGCATGAGATTCCTGGGGAAATTCCCAGTTCTTTGGGATTGCACTGTTTTCAGTAATCTGAGAGTCGGATGTCTCTTTAGACTATCTTAGCTTATGCTAGGGGACATTCTAAGTCTGTGATATCTGCACAGTGGAATTCATGGGCCATATCCTTACACGGCTTTACACACAGAACTCAATCATCTCAGGATTTTATAAATATTTCCTTACACAAGCCTCATAACATCTCGTTTAGTTGGAACCGTCACTGTTTCCATTGCACAGACATAGAGAATGAGACAGAGTTTAAGTTGCCCACGGATGCACAGTTCATAAGTTGCAGGGAGGCAGTCAAGGTGATCAGTCTGTGTTCATCCTCAGTCCGCCATGCCAGATTAGCAGAAACAGCTCATCTCGCGATAGCATGGGTTTCTGATCACTGTGCTATTGTGACCAGTGCAGGCCACATTCCCAAATAGAGACCCAGAATGAAACAGGACATTTACCATGCACCAGATGCTCAGACAGTGGTGGCCAGCTTCTTAGGCATTTCCAGTGTGGACACAGGTGTTCCCAAAACCTCCTGCCATCTTTCCATTGATGGTGTCTGCATCAAGAAAGGGACTCGTAGGCAAGGGACATGTAGGCACTCATATGCTTAAGGTCCATTCTGGCCAGGAGAAAGCAGCAAGTGCCAATAGACTCCATGGGACAGTGACAAAGCTGATCCGTGGCTTTGGCACCTGCCACGCCCTCAAGTGTGCTCTGAGCACACTGCACACACAGGCTTATTTAGCCCTGCAGCTACCTGTGGCTCATGCACTGCAGACTGAATGTTCAACATGTTCCTAAATTTAACCTGAGTACCACTGAGATGCTGCTAGTGGAAAACCCCACAGCGGATAGCATGGGATGTGTTATGGTCGAAATTAAGACCCACTGAAAGTCCTGAGCAATTCAATTCTCTTCCAATAACTCCACAAGCAGCAAGGAGCAAAGATGACCCATGAGCTGAGCTCTGAGTGGCCACCATTTAGCATATAAACCCTGATGATTTGGAACACTCAATTGTTGTACTCCTACCCGGTACATGCACAGGTATATTCACCCACATGTGTATATGTGCACACACAGCTGTATACGTACACATAGACAACTGTATGTATATATATATATATATATATATATATATACATATATACACAGCTGTATATATGCACATACACAGATGCATATATGCACATAAGGTATATATATGCACATGTTGGTGTATATATGCACACACAGGTGTATATATATATATATATATATGCACACACCACTGTATATATGCACACATGGGTGTATATGTACACATAGACACACATATATATAACTCTACATATGCACACATAGGTGTAAACATGTACACATATGTGTATATATGCACATACAGGTATATATATATACAGACATGTATATATGTACATATATGTACATACATATCACATAGAGTATATGTTATGCACATATAGGTGTATAGATAGTATAAACACACAACATATAAACATGCACATTCTGCTTTGTATCAAGGAAGGAGTAGCTTCTCTCTCCACCAGGACTTCTTTTACTTTATCTCATTTTTTTTATTATTACATATGCTTATTTATTGTGTATTTTTATTGAAAATAATCTTTTCTTACAATATATTGTGATCACACTTATCTCCCCCCAGAACCTCCCCATTTTCCCATCCACCCAGCTCCATGCTATTTTTCTTTTATTTATTTATTTATTTATTTATTTATTTATTTATTTATTTTTATTAGGTAATTTCCTCAATTACATTTCCAATGCTATCCAAAAAGTCCCCAATACACTCCCCCCCCAGTCCCCCACCCACCCACCCCCACCCCTTGGCCCTGGCATTCCCCTGTACTGGGGCATATAAAGTTGGCAAGTCCAATGGGCCTCTCTTTCCAGTGATGGCCTACTAGGCCATCTTTTGATACAAATGCAGCTAGAGACAAGAGCTCTGGGGTACTGGTTAGTTCATAATAATGATCCACCTATGGGGTTGCAGTTCCCTTTAGCTCCTTGGGTACTTTCTCTAGCTCCTCCATTGGGGGCCCTGTGAACCATCCAATAGCTGACTGTGAGTATCCACTTCTGTGTTTGCAAGGCCCCGGCATTGTCTCACAAGAGACAGCTATATCTGGGTCCTTTCAGCAAAATCTTGCTAGTGTATGCAATGGTGTCAGCATTTGGAAGCTGATTATGGGATGGATCCCTGGATATGGCAGTCTTTAGATGGTCCATCCTTTCTTCACAGCTCCAAACCTTATCTCTGTAACTCTTTCCATGGGTGTTTTGTTCCCAATTCCAAGAAGGGGTACAGTGTCCACACTTTGGTCTTCGTTCTTCTTGAGTTTCATGCGTTTAACAAATTGTATCTTATATCTTGGGTATCCTAAGTTTTGGGCTAATATCCACTTATCAGTGAGTACATATTGTGTGAGTTCCTTTGTGAATATGTTACCTCACTCAGAATGATGCCCTCCAGATCCATCCATTTGCCTAGGAATTTCATAAATTCATTCCTTTTAATAGCTGAGTAGTACTCCATTGTGTAAATGTACCACATTTTCTGTATCCATTCCTCTGTTGAGGGGCATCTGGGTTCTTTCCAGCTTCTGGCTATTATAAATAAGGCTGCTATGAACATAGTGGAGCATGTGTCCTTCTTACCGGTTGGAACATCTTCAGGATATATGCCCAGGAGAGGTATTGCTGGATCCTCTGGTAGTATTATGTCCAATTTTCTGAGGAACCGCCAAACTGATTTCCAGAGTGGTTGTACCAGCTTGCAATCCCACCAACAATGAAGGAGTGTTCCTCTTTCTCCACATCCTCGCCAGCATCTGCTGTCACCTGAATTTTTGATCTTAGCCATTCTGACTGGTGTGAGGTGGAATCTCAGGGTTGTTTTGATTTGCATTTCCCTGATGATTAAGGATGTTGAACATTTTTTCAGGTGTTTCTCTGCCATTCGGTATTCCTCAGGTGAGAATTCTTTGTTCAGTTCTGAGCCCCATTTTTTAACGGGGTTATTTGATTTTCTGGAGTCCACCTTCTTGAGTTCCTTATATATATTGGATATTAGTCCCCTATCTGATTTAGGATAGGTAAAGATCCTTTCCCAATCTGTTGGTGGTCTTTTTGTCTTATTGACGGTGTCTTTTGCCTTGCAGAAGCTTTGCAACTTTATGAGGTCCCATTTATCGATTCTCGATCTTACAGCGCAAGCCTTTGCTGTTCTATTCAGGAATTTTTCCCCTGTACCCATATTTTCGAGGCTTTTCCCTACTTTCTCCTCTATAAGTTTCAGTGTCTCTGGTTTTATGTGGAGTTCCTTAATCCACTTAGATTTGACCTTGGTACAAGGAGATAGGAATGGATCAATTTGCATTCTTCTACATGATAACCGCCAGTTGTGCCAGCACCATTTGTTGAAAATGCTGTCTTTTTTCCACTGGATGGTTTTTGCTCCCTTGTCAAAGATCAAGTGACCATAGGTATGTGGGTTGATCTCAGGGTCTTCAATTCTGTTCCATTGGTCTACTTGTCTGTCGTTATACCAGTACCATGCAGTTTTTATCACAATTGCTCTGTAGTATCTCATTTTTTTTAGAGGCAGGAACTTACTATATAGCCTGGCATGGCCTTGAATTCCTAATCTTCCTGCGTTTGCTCTCCACATGATGGAACTATCCACTGTCCTTCAGAACCACTCCATGGAATGCTTCTGGTCTGGTGAAACATGCAAAGGCCCATCAGTCTGGACCCTTCTGCGATGTTTTTATTTGACTAAAAACTGCAGGCATGTCTGAGATGTTCTGATATGTGCTAGAGTGCTTCCGAGCTGCATGTCTGATGGCAGTGGAGGAAATATATGCTTTCCAGCTCACCAATGCCCAGAGCGCCCGTAACACAAGAGTACATTAGTAGATGAGCAGTGACTGCCATGGCCATTTCAGCCTGTGTGTCTGTGTGCGCATGTGTGTGGGTGTGTGCATGTGTGGGTATGTGTGTGTCTGTGTGCATGTGTGTGACCTTGACCTTGACCTTGTTGGTAAGGAGACCCCACAATCTCTCAAAACAATACTGCTGCCCTATGGAAATGTGGAGTGACTGAATGCCCATACAAGGTCTCCCAGGATGCAGCACAAAGGATTGGGCCATTTGCTGAGAACTCATAAGTGTACCAGGACTCCACTGTTATCCAAGAAAAGCTCACATGTTGTATTTATGTATGTATGTATTTATTTATTTATTTATTGCTTTAATATTCACTTTGGTGTCAATAATCATTCTTCAGTCTTCTGGCCATGCCCCTGGGGTTGGCTGGGGTGGGAGGATAGTTTTGTTGCTGCCCTGCCCTGTGAGGTGCTCAGCAAACTCCCTCCCCCCAATTTCCTTCACCTCTTCACTGGCTGCAATAAAAAACCCTTCACTGGTTGACAAGAAGAAGTCAGGGCTGCCTCAACTGTTGAAGAATTCAGGAAGCCTCTTTCTCATCTTAATTGGTTTCCTAATTGGACTGTTTATGGGTTGTGCAATAGCTTGGGATGAAAAGGCCCAGCGAGCAATTATTGTGCCTGGCATCGATATCTGGCAGGAGCTAAGAGTTTAATAACCAGAAGGAGAAAGCCCCCAAGTCTGTAGCAGTGTGCCATGTTTTGTTCTCCAGAAACTTCCTGGTTCAAAACAATCCCCCATGTCAGAGATGATGGCAGGCCTTACCTTGGTAGCAGTTCTTCAGGAGTCCCGGCTCCCTTCTGATTTAGTGGAATGTAAAGTCTGGGGCTCTCTGGAGCCTGTCAGGTTTTTAACTGCTCAGTTGCTGGATGGCTGGAGATAAGGGCGGAGGGGAGGGCCCTTGATGGACCTGATTGATTCTGTGGAAGGAAGGTTTGTCTTACCCGGTGGGATGGATGACTTCATTTGGCTAGATGAGGTCACCCCCGTCATAGTAATAAAGCATCTGATATTCACACGGAAGCCACCTTTCAAGGCAGTCCCTGAACAAAAGCCTGCTGGTGTCCCGTTTGCATCCGCACCTTCGGCAGCCAGCCCACCTCTGCACAAGGACCCTTCCACCACGGGGCGGTTTATTTCAGAAATAAACTCAGGCTGCGTTGTACAGTGGAATCCAAACTGGGTGGTTCACGCTTACAGAAATTTGTTGGGACAGAGGGAGGCGGCAAGCAGGACAGATCCATTAGACATTTGGCTGAACCAGGGAAGGAAATCTCATCCTATCTGTTGACACATTGCTACAGCAGGGGTCTTGGTTATTTAAAGCAGAAGCAGTGTTCTCTTTCAGCCGGGAGAGTCCCTGGTATCAATTTTTGGCAGGGCAACAGCAGGTCTGGGAACTTGGCTTTTGCCTAATCCTGAAGATTACAAGTCACTTTTTCATAATTGCTACACCAGGGAGCCTGTCCCTAAGTGGGCAGCACCAGAAGGAGGTTCCGGATCAGGAGGGGAAGACAGGAAAGGGTTTGTGAAAGGTTTTCTCTTAAGTAACAGAGAGGAATAAGTAAGTTCGGGCTCTGTCTGCCACCTCAGATTACTCCTCCCACCTGAAGGGGTAAAGTGAGTTTGGGACTGAGTCCTGAACAGATCTCATCTGACCTGTGACCTTCATCATGATTTGGCTGAGCTCCTGGTGTCTGGTGGTTGATGTGAGCAATCAGGAACTTCCCAAGGTCAAAATAGTACTGTTTCCATCCCTACCTCATCCCAGGCATTCCCCAGCCACACACACACACACACACACACACACACACACACACACACACACACACGGGTATTGTCAGCCTCTAGATCTTTTAACTCAACTGTGACTCCCCAAGAAAGGGCATGGCTAAAGCATATCTTAGGGTTTCTCATGAAATTGTAAAAATTTTTGTTGAAAAGTTAAAAAAAAAGATGAACTTAAACATAAATTTTAAGCACAAACCTCCTTCAGCATTCATTGAAAGATGAAAATGTGGGCTGATGACATGTTCTCAGAAGATAAAGACACCTGACACTAAGCGTGATGGCTTGAGTTCAGGCACCAGGATGGAGATGGTAGAAGGAGAGAATTGACTCTGCAAGCTCCTCCACGCCACAAGCTCCTTTCCCTACCTAAACACGCACACGCACACGCACACGCACACACACACACACAGTACCTATGCACATGTCTTCATGTGCACACACTAAATAAAAGTTAAAAAAAATAGAAAATGGAGTATATTGGATAAGGCAATGACAGCCAGACTATGACCAGCTACTGTGAGAAGCCTCCATGTAAATGTGAGGTGTATTGTTGTTTCAGGAATGTTCACATGGGAAGTGGCACTGCTTAGAACGGAGGAAACACAAGTACTCAGCACATAACAGATGCTCAGTTAAAGTTGTGATCACACTCACACTCAGCATCACTCCGAAAAGGGCTGCAATGCATATGCTTGCAGATCCCCCCCCCACACACACACACACTATCCTCCTTTCTACTTATCACTCAGAGATGTCTCCGCAAGTTTGGATGTCTGGATTTCCATAGACAAGCACTGTTCCTGCCTCAGTTTCTCACTGCCCAGTAGTTGACCTCCGAGGACTCTCTTTGGTCTGGTTTAGGTCACATGCCCATTTCTGAAGTACATCAGTGTGATGGTTTGAATGACCAGCACTGGTCTGATACCTACCTACTTTGACAGCTTACAGTGTGGAAGCAGGGGCTTTCCAAGAGAGAACCTAGGTCCTAACTAGATATAAGAACGCACCTCCCTTTGGATAGACAGGTGAGGACTTTGAGGCCTACAGCTTCCAGGTAGGTCAATCACGTGAGGCCATCCTCTCATATTCAGCAAGATTACCCTACCCGTCATGTTTGCCTCCCCTCTTCCTGATTCTGGCCACTGAGGAACATAGACAAATACACCTGAACTTTTTACGGAGCCTGAGACTTTACTCCAAGGTCAACACTGTCAGTTGGAGATGTCAGTGAGGGCTCTGTCCACTCATTCTGGCTCCCACACTTGACCTTTTGAGAATGACATTGTCCCCACCCCCCGGCCCTTCTAACTTTCTGAAGATAATTAAATTTCCTTCTTCTCCTCCTCCTCCTCTTCCTCCTCCTCCTCCTCCTCCTTCTTCTTCCCTTCTCCTCCTTCTCCTTCCTCCTCTTGTTCTTTTTTCTCCTCCCCTCCCTTCCTCTTCCACTTCCTCCTCCTCCTCCTCCCCTCTTCTTTTTCTTCTTGACACAGAGTCTGAACATATAGCTCTGGTTGTTCTGGAACTCACTATGGAGACAAGGCTGTCTTCGAAATCGCAGAAATCTGCCTGTATCTGCCTCCTAAGTGCTGGAATCAAAGGTGTAAGCCACTACCTTATAATATTCTTGAGTTTTCTACAATAGTTGTGAAAGACAAACCCAAGGTCCAAGTCAGATGAATAGTGTGAGTGTTTGTTTCATATCTTAAGAGCTTTTATTATAGTTATATATTCCTAACGCCCTGTGCCTTTTGTGAATATCCCAGTGTTAGCAAGGAGATGGGCAATAGAAACAGTTCTTCTGAACTTTCACAGACTGAGAAAACAAGGCATAAGTATTTATGACTTGATGGAGGATATGGCCAGATTTGAACTCAGACTTCAAACCAGGGTTCACACTGTGAAATTCTATACTGCATCTGCTCCAATGGGTGTTCTCATTGTAGGGAAAAGGAAAAGGGCCCTTTTCAAACTTGCCCATCACAAAACCCTTCCTTTATAAGATTCCACAAAGCTAAGCTTGTACACATTCCATGTTGGAGAATGCCAGCTGAAGACAATTGCCCATTTCCTTGAGCTCCCCTCAGCCTCATATGATGGACACAAGAACAGTAGGCTATGAGCAATGAAAAGGATGGAGGAGCCTGTTAGGAGATGGATTTGAAGTGTAGGCCTTAGAGAGTGAGCAGAGTCAGTCAATGATGAAAAAAGAAACAGGGAATTGCAAACAGAAGAAATGTCCACATATTTCCCCCACCCTTGCTCAGAGCAATGGGAGCCTTATGAACTCTTTCCCCCTAAGACTCTGACCAAGCAAATGGTATCACCAGAGATGCTGAACATCACCCCATTGGGAGGTAGCTAGCCATGCCCAGTTGTCCTTGGCTACTTACAGAGGGTACTAATGGAAGCTTGGAAGGGTATGGGTCACCATTCAGACAGGATTGTGTTTGCCACACAGTCAAGGTTACTCCTGTTATGACCCCGTGTGGCAGTCTGAAAATGAGCCTGCTGATTCTTTGATGCTTCTCCTTTCAAAGGGTAGAGTCTAATCTTCTGTTGAATGCAGGTCTACTTAGTGACTTGATTTTAATGAAGTGACAGGACTGTCTTTGGAGCTACTGCACACAAAGGACAGCATCTGCCCAGGTCTCTCGCCCAGTCTTTCTTTTCTGACGCCCTTCCTTCCTGTCAGCCTTTGTCTCTTCTGCTCCCCATCTCTCTTCCCTGTCCCAAACCGATGCTCTATGGATACTTCCTTTTCACATCAGGCTGAGAGGTTGACCAGTTACCCAGAGAGGCTGCCAGAGGTGTTCTTAAAAGCCCTAGCTGAGTCTTCAGCCACGAGTCACATTTGTAATTTTAATATTCTGTTTTAGATCTTAAGGAGTACGAGTCAGAGAGAGGGAAGTGGGCTAGGGGATTCCCCCACCTTCTCTTTTAACTCTTTTTTGTATGTTTTTTACTTTACCCTATGGGAAGAGAAAAATACAATAAGGAATTGCTGTTCATCTGGGGGTTCTGGGCTTGAGAGCATCAGATCCTGGAAGCTGTGGGGAACGCCAACAGAAACTTAAAAAATTTTTCCTGGCCAACTTCACCATCTCTAAATGTTCTCAACATTCTAACTGAAAGTATCCTGTGGAGCTGGAAGCTCTCAAGGCTTTTCCAGGTCCTCCCTGAACACAAACTCTACCTTGCTAAACTGTTAGGAGAGCAAGACCTTCCTAATGTTTTCTATCTTTGTTTACTTAAAACAAGATCTCATTTTGTAGCCCAGGCTGGCCTCGAACTCAAAGCAATTTGGGGCCTCATCACACGTGTTAAAGTTGTTTCTCTTGATTCCAGGACAGCTGCTCTGGACTGGGACTGGTTTGACCAGGAAGCACAGATGTCCCCCCTCTGAGCACCTGTCAGTTCCCTGCTGTGCACAGTGTCAGATGCTGAACAAGGCAGGGACACCAGGCCAGGGACTCCACCCCTGGGCCCTCTCTGCCTGGTAGGGACCCTGCAAAGCTGTCCATTTTTAATTACAGACTGCAAGGCTCTTCCTTGATTTTCCTCCCCCATGAAAGGTAATTGGATGAACCTTTTCTTTAGTAACTTCAGCAGCAGCAGTTGAAATTAAAAGTGTTTCTTTTTAAATATCAGTCAACGAGAGAGCTGGATTGACAGGGGTGGAGGGATGGGACAGAACAGGATGGGCTGTAGTGGCCTGAAGCATGCTGGGAAAGAGATGTCTTTCTCTCGCCCATTGTCCCTGGGCCCTTCCTGGTTCCAGTCTTTGGAGTGAGGGGTTGTGGGTTGATGATGGATACACCAGAAATACCGAGTTATAGACAAAGCTAATTGCAGCCACAGTACAGGAACATCCACTATGTAGCCACTCAGAGGACTCAGTCAGGGACAGCGCTCACCCGGGAGTCTGGATCCCCCGTAGTGCTTTTCTCAGCCATTGTAAACTGGTCTGAGCAGGTGTAAAAGGCTCCCTTTTGAGCTCCGTGGCATGCAGCCTTGTGAAGCCCCAGCTTGGAGGCAGGAAGGCTGCGGCCAGCAATTTCTTTATAACTAGTCTCTGCACCGTTCCCCAAAGGGCGTCCTAGGCAGGTGCGTGGAGCTGCTCCCCCACCCCCATCCGGTCCACACAAATAAAATTCTAAGAATGGCCAATATATTCTGCGCAGTCACAATAGCCCTCAAGAAGGAATGCATGAGCTCATAACTCCCAGCCCAGGCTATTTAGCATCCCATTAAAAATATTCAAAATATAAATCAAAATTCATGGGAATAAGTAATATTCAATTTAGAATTTATGGTATTTTAAAATAGGATGATTTCCTCAAATGCGCAATAAATTTGGTTTTGTGGAATTGCCCTCGCCGGCTTATCGAGGCGGCGGCTTTATCTGCACAGCCCACCAAAGCGGAGTCACTTTACAGAATCTAAATTCACAAATCAGCTGTCGTCTTCACTTCACTGATTCATTGCTGATGGGCCTTTCATAAGGTAGGGGGGAAAAAATTCCTTTCCAGAGTTGACAAGAGTAATAAACGGGCAGGTTAGCGCTGCCCATCCATCCGCTGGCCCGCTGACCCGCCTGTAGTGATACATGACAGAATAAACCCATAAACCAGCCGTGGCGTGTGACCTCTGCAGAGGAAATGGAAACAGGCGCATTCGTGTTGATCACAGTGTGTGAGGAAGACGGTCTGACCAGAGATTACACAGACCCAAGGAGCACCTCGGAAACAAGGGAGTAAAGAGGGTAACCGAGAGTCAAAAAATCCTGACCCGTCCCCCACACCCTGTTCTTCAGGACAATGGGATGCTGGCGAGACTCAGAGCCAGAAAGGTCACCTTGAAGTCTGTGGAGCAAACCCCACTGCGGCTAGAAGGAAAGAGGGCAGGGAGGGTGGAAGAAGCCAAGGGACTGAGTCAGACTCCCGATACCGACTTCCGGTCCTTCAGCATGCGTCCAGCAAAGCTGTCTTTCATTTAGCAAATAACAGTGGCTTAAATATTAGAAAAAGGAAAGAAAACTTTCATATTCTGAGCTGTGGCCTACAGTTGGTGGCACGGTTTTCTCGGTGGTTTCGTTTACGTGGTAGCTTCTAGAAAGGAATTGCATGTTTCTACTTGGCAATCAATGGCTGAGAGGGGAAAAAAACACATTCAAGAATATCCTAACCATGACAACACATGCAAACATATAGATCTCATTTCTTCACTTAACCCTGGCACAGAAAGGACATGTCAGGTTTTAGAAGGAATAAGATTTAGATTTCTGTTTGCAAGTACTTCTATAGATCCTGATCTTGTTAATTTAGATTATACCCAAACACTCTCTCAGAAAGCAACTGCATCTGAAGGAAGGGGCTTCTTTTTGTTTGTTTGTTTGTTTGTTTGTTTGTTTGTTTTAATATTTACTATTTTAGTTTTATGTGCATGGGCATTTTGTCTACTTGCACATCTGCACACTGTATGTGTGCAGTGCCAGTGTCGGCCAGAACAGAAAGTCAGATCCTCTGCACCTGGAGCTACAGACTGTTGTTAGCCATTCTCTTGGTGCTAGGGGTTGAACCCAGATCCTCTGGAAGAGCAGCCAGTGCTCTTAAGCGCTAAGCCAACTCTGTAGCCCAGAAGAGAGAGTTTTAAATAGGGAATCGTAGTACAGCATAGTTCTAGAGAGGTTGGGAGCGGGAAGGTCATCTGCGTGAAACCATTTGTAGCACACACTTTGCGTTGCTGTCCTCACATCTCTGATGGGAACCATCAAAGAAAGAAGGCTTTGCTTAGCTCTGAGATTCAGGCCCCTTGCTTTGTGACTGCTCAGGCCCATATACTTGTGTGAATACCAGGGTGTCAGGGAGGTGCACTGGAAGAGAGATAGTCACTATTGCAGATGATGGGGGTAGGGATGGGGGCCAAGCACAACCTTCAAAGGCTCACTGCCTTTGAAGGCTACAGACAGACCACACATTCAAACCACGAACCTATGACACATCTCATAAGCAAACCAAAGCAGCATCCTAATATAGCCATTCTATTTTTGTGTATTTGCTTTTACAAATGTTTGTAAGAAGAACATAATCACATTTGTAATATTTGTATTTATTTTATTATTATTTTTTAAAATTTGGAGCTGGGCAGTGGTGGTGCACACCTTTAATGCCAGCACTTAGGAGGCAGGGGCAGGCGGATTTCTGAGTTCGAGGCCAGTCTAGTCCACAGAGTGAGTTCCAGAACAGCCAGGGCTGCACAGAGAAACCCTGTCTTGAAAAAAAAAGAAAGAAAGAAAAAGAAAAGGAAAAAGAAATTTTGGCGCTAGGGTTTGAAGCCAGGGTTTATCTTATTTAGTACTCACTGAACCTCTGGGCCACACCCTAGACATGTTCTATTTGAATTTTTTTTACTTTGTTGTTTGGAATTTTTACTTTAATGATTAGATACATGTTTAGTGATG
The DNA here is from genome assembly GCF_978045245.1 of Mus caroli. Taxonomy (NCBI): domain Eukaryota; kingdom Metazoa; phylum Chordata; class Mammalia; order Rodentia; family Muridae; genus Mus; species Mus caroli. The sequence continues at coordinate 37,317,549 of NW_028227265.1, read as the reverse complement.
AGTTTGCTATAATTTCATTCGTTACTCATTTAGTGTACCCTTGTTGAATATTTAGGTGCTTCTAAAATTTCAAATTATGAAAGCCTTGCCTACTAACCTCCTGTTTATGAAGAATATACTCATTGCCATTTAAAATTCAAATGCCTTATTAAGTAGAGCCCAGGAGACAATGAGTGTAAGACAGAGACAGGCTGGAGAAAGTTACTGAGAATAAAGGGCAGAGACCCAGAGTAGTCCACTAGAGGACTGGCCTGAAGCACGGGTTCACGTTCCTCCAAAAGAGTGCACTAGTTATTTGTCTATTACTGTGACAAAATGACTAAGGACAACATATACATCATATACATATACACATACACACACACATACACACACACACACACACACACACACACACACACACACACACACACACATATACGTATATAACCAAACATTTAATGGGGCTTACAGCTCCAGAGGATTACAGTCCACGATGGCAGACTGAAAACATGGCAGCAGGAACAGCTGAGAGCTCCTATCTGGAGCCATAAACAGGAGGCAGAAAGGATACTGGGGATGGTGTGAGTCAAGTCTTCCCCCATTGGCACACCTTGTCTGTCAAGGGCACATCTCCTACTCCTCCCCAAACAGTTCTAACAACACGGGACCAAGTATTCAAACACACAGGGTTATGGGGGCCATTCTTATCCGAATCACCACATGTAGCTGGCAAGGCAAGTACAGATGGAAAAGACAGTAGAAAACTATAAGCAGGCCCAGGGAAAGAAACCCAGTCAGGATGATCACAGGCTCTTCAGGCGCAACCCATGTTAGTGAACAGTAGACTCTAAGCTCCAAGCATGTGAAGAAAAATAATGTCAAAATACAAAGACTTCATTGCTGGGGCAAGCTATGACTCAGAACCTCTTGATCCTGAAAGACGTCATGGAGAAAGAACAGTGAGGCCTCACAGGAGTGAGCAGTCTTGATGGGCACTGAGCGAGCTGATGTCCTAGAGCAGAGTGGAATGGCTTTGACTGAAGACAGGAGAAGGAAGCAGGGCTAGAAGGGGACTGTCCCCTGCTTGCTGAGGGTGCGAACCTGTCAGGACAGTGCCTGGGGACAACAGACAACATGGAGTATAGATGAAACAGATCCTGTTTAGAACAAAGCCTCCTGTGCCGATGGACCGAACCCTTTCATTTTCTCAGAAGTCAGAGAATCCCTACTATTTCTGTTTGGGGTTTGTGGTACTCTCCTATCTCTCCGGGAGTGTCTTTCCAAGGGCACGGAATGGAGCAACCAGTTAGGACCTATGCCTGTAATTTGATCCACATTCATTCACTTCATAAAATATCTCCCGCACATGCACCGTGTTCCCGGCATGGCTCTAAGACCAGAGATGCTGCAGGGAACAAAGCCAGCAGGAACACCTTGTGCTCTTTATAAAGGATATGGATGGAAGTACCAGAGCAAAGTCAAGAGGCACAGCCTGTTGTGGGGCAAATGCAGAAGAGAAGAGATGCAGGCAAGGAAAGCTCAGGAAAAGTTAGGGACAGTGGCTCAAGGCAGACGAATAGCCAGGATAGATGATCTGGGACAACACCACTCTGGGCTGAAGTATGGTGGCATAGGCCATAATCTTAGCATTTGGTGGGCTGAGGCAAGGGGAATCACCAATGGATTTGAGGTCAGCCTGAGATAGATAGCACGGCCCCTGTCTCAAACCAAAGCAACCCAAGACAAAAAGGGCTTTGGCATATGTGTCTTTGAGGGGGAGGACAAGGATACCAGACATTGAGTCCTGTAGTAACAATGGACAGCCCAGCCATTGGCTCCTTCAAATGCCCAGCTCTCACCATTGCCCATGACCTCACTCCTCATATCTGACAATAGAGAATGGATGTAGAGGCAGACAAAGCTGCAATAAGTCACTGAGTAGTCAGGAAGGCTGATGGCCTACTGTGTGTCCGCTATCACATTAAGACCCGAGCATACATTATCTTAAAACCTCAAAGCATGGAATCCCTCACAGGTTGTTTCAATACCTCAATGCTATGGATAGACTCCCAAGAGGTATCATTTGTTTCTCCTCTTTATGGAGGGTACAGACAGAAGTGTGACTATGAGACGTGGAGGAGCCCACAGACACCTAGTCTGGGCTCAAGGCTTCTGATCTTCTTAGCTGCCACCCACCTTGAAAGGGATTCCAGCACAGTGTGTGTGAGCGTTCATACGTATGCCTCATTCTTCTCCTGCAAGGGGCAGAGAGAAGGGCCAGTATGCTTTGGCCTAGAGGCTCAATTCACACATACCCAGGAACTCAGATCAATGGGCTACCTCTTAAGAGTGAGTGCTCAACAGCCACTGCCTACAGCAGAAAGCCGGACTCAGTCAAATGAGGAGTGGGCTGCATTACAGTATCACTACACATAGAGGATGCATTGACCTGTGGGTCATGGCTCACAGATGATGAGGCTGAGAAAGGCTTCAAGATCAAGGCTGCCCGGGACCGGCACGCTCTGTTGCTATTTAAGCTTGTTAGTTAATGTAAAATTGATACTGTCTTTTGTTGTTAAACAGAATGTGTTAACTACATGAGTAGATAGTTTATCAAAATGTACAAAATATAAAGGATTGTAATGTATCTCCTAAATCCTTTTCTTTGATTTCCATTCTCTTCACTTTTGTTTCCTTGTTTGTTTATGAGTTTGTTTCTGGTGCTCGGGATGGAAGCCGGGACCTTGCACGTGCTAGGCAAATACTCCAGTACTGAGCTACCATCTCTGCCCCTCCTTAATAACTGTTTCTTTAAATTTAACTTTAAAAAACAGAAACAAACAAACAAACAAAAAAAGCTTGAACTTGAAATCCTCTTATCTCAGTCTTTGAGTAGCTAGAATAATAGGTATGTGCTTCCATGCCAGCCTTCCTCAATTAAAAAAAAATTAAATTATATTTTGTTACGTTGTATATATCCACACTTGACATGGCATGCCTGTTGGTCAGAAGCCACCTTTTGGTGTTGGTTGTCTCCTTCCACCATGAGGGTTCCTGGGGTTCAAACTCAGCTCCTTAGCTTGGCTGAAGGCTTGCCAGATCTTTAGATTCTTTAGTCACAATCAAGGTTTGAGGATATCCCATCCAGGACAAAGAGCTCGTGCTAAGCTAAGCAAGGAATGAACACTGTAATATAAATGGCTCTGGAATCATCCAGAATACACTGGCCAGGGTAGGTTTGGGGCAGTATGAGGAGACACCACGCTGAGCAGGAACCTAGTAAGCTTTGTTACCAGACAGAGTTGGTTGTATCCTGCCGCATCCGTGCTTCAGCGCAGAAGCACGCGTTCAGCCTTTATCCTTGAAAGGGAGGAAACAAAATTCAGACGAAAACGACCGCTTTATTTTAGTGCTTTGTATTTGATTATCAATCGACTAAGAAGCAAGTCTGGGGTCCTCAGAACACACAGTCTGCCTTTGACTCCAGGTGGGCTCGGCCGTGGCCATTTGCCCATCAGGGTGTTAAGTGAACCGACAAAACACGTCCACTCGGTTTCATTATCTAATGGCACTCGGCTTTGCTGAGGCATCTTAATAGGAGCTGATGCCTATGCATAGAGTAGTCTTGATCTTATGAGAAACAGTTCATGCCGATTAACAAAAACCAGAACCCGGGCCAGGGTGCAGTGCTGAGGTAGAGCAAGACCCAGGCCTGGTTGGTTAGCGCTGGGCGGGTCTCCTGGCCCCACCACGCCCTACCAAACACAAATAACCGTGGCAGCGTTCTCAGACTTGGCATTCACTCTCGTTTCTTTTCCCTTTTTGTCTTTCCCTAAGACTATATGATTGTACTATAAACCAAGGGCTGGCTTTCATTAAAAACCATTAGCATTTTTGTTTGTCTATAAAATTAATTGCTATAAAAGTTCCCTTCTGTTTAAATTTTTATCTCTCTCTCTCTCTCTTGAATTCCCCAGTGTTGCCGAGTCCAAGGGATGCACCTTCCCTATATGGCTGAAGAATTTTTATCCGAAGTGGTAGCTTCACACTAGATGGAAGACTTGGTTCATTTCCTTCAGCATCCTTTCAGAATTCAGTATACTAACTGAGCTGCTTCAGTAGAGGCTAAAGCTTTCTGTTTGCACGACAAGAGTCACCTAAGATGCAGGTGGCCATTGTTCTCCTGATGATGTGGGAACACAGACAGGACATGTCTGATACAAGACCTGCATTCCACCAGGTTTTATTTTTGTTTGAAAGTATATTGAAAACATATTTTGCAATACAAATATTTAATCATTTAATCTGCAATGAATTTATTGACTACTGACTGGATTTGATTCAATTTGGGGGAGAGAGAGAAAGGAAGAAGCAAGAAATAAGAGAGACCAAACCTATTAGAAAGAAATTGTGGAAAAGCCCGTTTTCTGCAGCCTGGCAAGCGTTCAGGCTACATATGGTCACATAATCTTTTAAAAAGCACAATTCAAGCTTCAATTTAATTATGTAAGAGCATAAATGGAATTACACTGCTGATGAAGTTGGGTACTTAAGCTTCAGCACACACCCACCAGGCTGGCAGAGCAGCCGGGCCACGGGGCTTTTGGCTTTCAAACAGCCCAGGGCACCTCTGAGGCTTGCCTGAACTAAATCACAGAGGCTAGGCCTCTGCCTATTAATGGCATCACAGGCACCTTGTAAACACGATTGTAATGCAAGGCTAATCGCTGGTTTACTGGGAGACAGCCTGTACTCAGTTTCTCTACTGACTCCTTGGCCTTGAGGTAACAAATTCCAGGGCTGCTGGGGAGAATGGATCTTCAGGCTGGACCCTGGGTAAACTACAGGGGCTTTGGAACTCTCAGGGATGCTCTGCTCCCACTGCTGGACCACAGAGGTCAGAGGTCCTTTGAGCCTCCTCCTTCTATCCTAAGGGAACCAAGAACATGGATGAGTACCCCTAACTGTGGGTCAGAGGCCCGGGAGGTGGGCAGGAGGCCTAGGTCAGCATCAGTTCTATAGGCCGGCAAAAGGATGGGCAAGCTGCTAACTCCTCCCACTGACACATCAGTGCCACGTGTCTTGACTTTCCCTGTCGACTGGGATTGTTCAAGGCACTAGAAACCTAGAACAGAGTGTGCCGCTGGTTTACACGGATACGACTGTACCCAAGAAGTCCCTGTGCATAGTGCTTCAGGCATATGGATGGTGTCTCTTGCTCCTAGAGATCTTGTTCAGGTGAGCAAGTAGCAAGTCCATAGCATTTGGTCATCTGCCCTGGATCTTACATCCAGGAAATGGCAAAAAGTAGGCCTGGACACAGATTCATTCAAAAAAAAAGGTGCCTTTTGGGTAATGCATGGATGTACAGAAATCTCAAATGACAATCACCCGCTGGTCACCTGGAGGCCTCTTACTCTACATTTCTCATAAGTCTGTGGCTTAGCCACACCCAACTTCCTCAGCTCAGAAAGCCACAACTGATTGTGTAAACACAATCAACAGCAGAGGAAAGGAACACAAGCTTTTTCAAAAGATGCAAAGCAAGCTCTCTACAAGTGAACCATACACTCAGATCTTTATTTTTGTTTTGACACGGGAATCTCAAGAAGTGGCCCAGGCTAGCCTTCAACTCACTGTATAACCCAGGTTAGCCTTCAACTCTCTGTATAGCCCAGGCTAGCCTTTAGGCTTCCATTGTCCACCCTTTGCTAGGAAGAGTGAAGCAATCAGCAAATAAAGTCACCTGGTGCTTGTTGCCCAGGACAAGTTTTGAAGATTGCCTCCCTTGGCAACGGAGCTGCTGTGTGAGAATCACAATCTCGATAGCCTGGCCTGTCTTCACACTTGAATATATGGCTTGACCTGAGTTCAACTGGAAGACGTGCCAAGCAAAATTCCTGCAATAAGCCCAGGTGCTGTGTGTTCTGAGCCAGGACAGCAGAGCCACTCAGCAAAGCCGTTCCCCTTCAGGAGTGAGGAGAGTCCAACTCTGGCTGTCGCCTGCCAAAAGTCCGGGGTAATGGTCACGGAATATCAGCTCTTTGCCATATTGCTCATTAGCTTCAGATCACTGACCTGTCCCTGGAAGTTGGGGAACCAATATCGGATCAGTCAATCCCACTGATCGTTGGTGACACCAACTCACACTGTGAGAAATTTAATCTGACCTCAGACAATGACAATTGGGCAGGCTTTGAGCTGTTCTAATTATAGCCTAGTCATATGTCCCTTGTTACTTGCTGTTTCTCCTGGCCACCTCCTCTCATGGTGGCCTTCTCCTTTCTCCATGTCCGCTCTTCTTCTTTCTCAGTCTTTACCTGTGAGCCTCAGCCGGGTAACTGAAAACCTGCCTACCTCTATCTATTTCCCAATCACAGGTTTTAACCTTCTATTGACCAATTAACTTAGGGAGCAGGGTTACATAGCATCACTTGGTGTACCTGAGGGTTTCCTCCTGGGGGTGGGGTGGGGGCAACCAGATCTTGGGGTATCAATTAGCATTTGAATACAGCCAACATTGGAGCAACCTCCTACCGACTGGACTCAAGCATATCAGGTTTTGCAGCAATTACCCAAGCTGCTGATCCAACTTAACTGCCCCAATTTTGTTTTTAAGTGTAAGCTGCCCTATGACTTAGTTTGAGCAACCTTATGAAACATCCTTTTATTTCATTACTTTATGGTTTTTTTTCCAACTGTTTCCCTTTTCCTTTTGAAAAGTTATCTTATTTCCTTTCCAGGAAGATAGGGGTATAATTAAAGCCTTCTTAACCCCCAATACTCACTCTGGATGACTGGAGTCTCTCAGAACAATCTTTCCCCTTTCTCTGCCACTTTCAGATTTCTAATGTCACACCCCTCCTTCCTCTGTCCAAACTGTTGCCTGACTTGGTCCCTTTCACACAGACTCCAGCTTAGACCCCAAACACAGAACCAAGCTAGGTTGTCTCCATGAGAGCTCAGAGAGACCACTGGAGAGTCCCCAACCCCTCCTGAAGCTGCCTTCTAACAGGTTACAGGATCAAAACCGTCTGATGGTTATTATCTCCTATTAACCCTGACACACAACCAGCAGAGAACAGCATCTATTTTAACATGTGAATTATATTCTTTTCTAAAATTAATGGGCAACATCCTAAAACTCTCCCTATTACAAAAAGTCAATCTGATTAATTGCAAATAAAAACCCTCTGAGCGTAAATGAACGCTGTTTGAGCCACTTTGAGTTATTTCTCTTGCCTGATAAAACTGTGATCACGTTAGAGCGTTCACAATACCCAACGAGTCCCTTTGATCATCTTAGAAGATTAATTGATCTGGCTTATCTATTGTTCTATTTTTAATCATTTAATTGAGGATATTAAGAGAAGTGATGGTAACAAGTAACAGTTCCTAGGCTCTGATGTTCAAACTCTGATGTGATTTCCATCGTCTGAATTTCTCTCGCGCCAAATCCTATTGCAGTGTGGTGCGAATTTGCATACAGAACCCCTCCAGCCTCCAGTCCTGTGCTGTTACTGAGTCCTAAGGACAGCCAGCCGTCCGCCATGGCAAATCACTGTGGCTGCACTTAATTTTAATTATTCTTTTAAATCGGATAGATACCCTGCAGTGGAATTCTTATAATTAAATAGAAATTAAAAGTTTCTAAAAGCCTTAATTTCAGCCACAAATTTAAATGCAAATGAGGGCACTGGAAACCACATCTCCCTCCCCCGTTCAAGGTCTCCAAAAATCCCTTCAAAGAGGGAATATTTGAAACCCGGGTCTGAACGAACCTAAGATCCTGCTCTCAGAAGACCGAGGCAGGAGGATTGCAAGTTGAAGCCAGAATGGGTTATACAATAAAACTCTAGCTCAAAAATAACTAAATAGAGGTCTAAGTGATGGTGGAGGGTTCTTTGGGTACCACAGAGGCTCCTGGGAACTAAATCTGTCTGGTTTTGCTATATTTGGCCAGAGGACAGCTATCCAAGGGAATTATTTTTAGTTTGGGTTCCTAGAGAATTGCTCCCTTCCCCAGACAAGGATGTCTGCAGAAGTGGCAGGGAAGAGGGCTTGACACAGAGGCAGTGTGACTGGGCAGAAAGGGGGAGATGGAGGTTACTACTGAAGACTGAGCTAATCCCTCAATTAGTTGTGTATGTGTGTCTATTTATGTGTGTGTGTATATCTGTATAAATGTGTATATGTGTGTGTACATGTGTGTTTGTGTGTGTATGTATATGTGTCTGTATACATGTGTGTGTGTGTATAGGCATATGTGTGTGTGTTTATGTATGTGTATATTAGTGTACGGAGTGGTTTGGGGGATTTAACCCAGGACTTTGAAGATGGCTCAGGAGGTAATGGTACCTGCCGCTAAGTCTGATAGCCTGAGTACAATCACTGGGATCCATGGTGAAAGAAGAGCTATCCTTTGAAGGCCAAACCAAAGCTGTGGTATATACACTCACACCCACAAGTAAATTAAATGTAAAGAAAAATATTTTTTACAAGATTATAGAGAGTCTCTCTACCATACTGGCCAGCAAACAGCAGAGAGTGAAACATCACTCACACTGGGCTCACAGCTGAGTGCCTCATTGCACAGCCTGGCTCTTAGCTTCAGGGAAGACCTGCAGGAGATAATATAGTGCCAACTAGACCTGTATCTTCAGATCTTTATTGTAGCTTTGTTTTGACACGGGCTAAGAAGTTGCTCAGGCTAGCTTTGAGCTCCCTGTGTACCCAGACTAGCTTCTACTTTCCTGACACCTGGTTGGGGTTAGAATCTTTAAAAAATGAAACAATCAGAAAATAAAGTCGGGTGTTTCTTAGTGCCAAGAACAAGCCCTGAAGACTGTGCCATCAGCCAATTATTTTAGGTCATGTAAACATCACACCATAGAAGGTCTAGCCTGCTTCACACTACACTATATATGGCTTACCCTGGGGTTTACAGACTACAAATCTTCACAGCACGCTATTATACTGAGCATGGCAGGCAACTGCAACATAGTGGTAAATGTCTGTGAACCCATCAGTAATGTCTTGAGATTGTCAGTGCTGAGACTGACCACATATGTGGCTCATGGTTGAAAACCATGCTGATGAGTGAGTTAGGCATAGCCATGTTCCCTCAAGGAAAGAAGTCCTAGGCTTTTAACTAGTCTATCCTAGTTAATCTAGTCAACACTGTATTATCTCCTGCAGGTCTCCCCAAAGCTTAGAGCCAGGCTGTGGAAAGAGGCCCTCAGCTCTGAGCCCAGTGTGAGTAATGTTTCACTCTCTGCTGTTTGCTGGCCAGTTTCCCTTCTCCACAACCCAGCACAGGCAATGCTAGGGAATACTTGGGTATGCTCTTCACACTGTGCATGGTGCACTCTTTAGTTCCCAAACAACCTAGAACCCACTTCCACCTGTGATGGCTATTCTTGATTGTCCTCTTGACTCTGTTTCAGAAACTAAAACCCCAAAATGGAGAGCAAATCTGTGAGATATATATATATATATATATTTTTTTTTGCTTCTGTGAAGAAGGAAGATCCATTTATAATCTGTAACCTTGAGTTAAGGGAGACATATACTTCTAATCTGGATCTTGGGGTGGGAAGACACACTGTTAATTCAGATCTTTAATCCAGATAGAATCTGGGCCACACTTGCTGAAAGCCTACCTGTATAAGGACACAGAGGAAGAGAGCTTTTGCTCCTTGTCTGTTTGTTCCTCCCTGGCTGACAAATCCATTCCTTCCCTGGCATTAGAGTGTACTTCTTCAGGATTCCAGCGTCTACTGAAGAGCACCTGAGACATTCAGCTTTGGGTGAACTGAACAGCTACTGGATTCTTGGACTTTATGTTCACAGCCAGCCATTGTTGAGTTAGCCGGGCCAAATCCTATAAGTCAGCATGTGTGTGTGTGTGTGTGTGTGTGTGTGTGTGTGTATGGACAGAGAGAGAGGGAGGGAGGGAGGGAGGGAAGGAGGGAGGGAGGGAGGGAGAGACAGAGAGAGAGAGAGAGAGAGATTCATTCTATAAGTTGTGGGTTACTCTAGAGAACCCTGACAAATACACTGTCTTAGTCAGGGTTCCTATTCCTGCACAAACATCATGACCAAGATGCAAGTTGGGGAGGAAAGGGTTTATTCGCCTTACACTTCCATACTGCTGTTCATCACCAAAGGAAGTCAGGACTGGAACTCAAGCAGGTCAGAAAGCAGGAGCTGATGCAGAAGCCATGGAGGGATGTTCTTCACTGGCTTGCCTCGCCTGGCTTCCTCAGCCTACTCTCTTATAGAACCCAAGACTACCAGCCCAGGGATGGTCCCACCCACAAGGGGCCTTTCCCCCTTGATCACTAATTGAGAAAATGCCTTACAGTTGTATCTCATGGAGGCATTTCCTCAACTGAAGCTCCTTTCTCTGTGATAACTCCAGCTGTGTCAAGTTGACACAAAAAATAGCCAGTACATACACCAACCTAAGGAGTTTGCTTGGTGCTCAGCAAGCTCAATCAACTTCCCAAGGTAACACAGCAAGGTGGGATTCAAACATAGACCATCCGGGTCCGGGAATGAGTTCTCTAACCATATGGCCAGAATGCTTCCACACACAGGCCAGGAACATCACCAGGATCCAACTGCTGCTCCTGTCCCTGGCCTGCTGTTAATTGGCTGTCTTGGCCACAAAGGACGCAGCTTCCTTGCTCCATAAAGATGCCTACAGAACCCTGGCCCACTCCAATCTCAAGCCTCGCTGCATCTCTGCATCGTTCAGTGCATCTTTACAAAGGATTCAAGTCAAAATTTAAAGAGCTATCAGTCTCTGAAACAGATCAGTTTTGCTGTGTTAAGAAACTGCTGGGGTTTGGGGGTTTTCTGACTGTGACATCAGGGTGCTTCAAAAGGGAGTCCGCTTTTGAATTTTGTACCTCTAGATTCTCCTATACAGTTTTCAGGATCATTGATAGTGACTAGAAAAGTTAATGTCACCATGTCACCATGCCAAACATCACACACCTTCTCTTTTTTTCCGCCTACAAGAAATATTTGCCTTTTTCATTAACGTTCAGTGTCTCTAGGGATACATGCGTCTGATTGTTTCAGACCCTGGATGGAATTTAAGGGACATTTTAACATGTTACCCCCTCCCACACCCCAATAATCTTTTAACTCTTCAGCCACAGGGAGGCCATAAGAACTAAGGAGCCAGACTGAGGCTGAGAAAACCAGACACCATAGCTTTATCCGTTGGGACCACAAACTCCTCAGGTCTGGCCCACAAAGCCCTTCAGGAAGGAGGGCGACTTTCTATTACTGATTTTTGTTGTTGGTTTCTGTTTTTGATTTTTGAGACAGGGTTTCTCTGTGTAGACCTGGCTGTCCTGGTACTCATTCTGTAGATCAGGCCGACCTCGAACTCACAGAGATCTGCCTGCCTCTTTTAGGATTAAAGGAATGTGCCACTATCACCTGGCTGCCTTTCTATTATTGAGGAAAGCCAGAAACTCTTATTTTAATAATACCCCATTATTCCACCTACTTTCCATTTAGTTACATATAATGTGCATAAATACATATCGCAGATGAAATGCATGGGAATATTTTTGGGTAAATACATATCGCAGATGAAATGCATGGGAATATTTTTGGGAAACAGCTTCTTATTTTTATAGATTAAATCTGTTCTTTGACAATATCATACATATGTACAATATATTTTACTGATGTTCAAATCCATACTCACAAACCCCTCCCACCTCTGCCATCCTCTCTTCTCCCTACAAGGGAGTCCTTTCCCCACATGCCTGCCTTTTTCCGCCTTTCCTTGCATGTGTTCATGTGTGTGCAGCAGGCAGGCCATCACATACTTAGGGGGTTAGAAGACAATTTTTAGGAGCTGCTTCTCACCTCTTTGCTTTCTGCTGTGCAGGGTACTCCAGGGTAACTGGCCTGAGAGCTTTCAGCCAATTCTGTCTTTTCCTTTCCTCTTGCTATATAGAAGTGCTAGGATTACAGATGTGTAGCATAATATATGGCTTTGTATGTGGCTTCTTTGTGGAGATTAAACTCAGATTATCAGGCTATTTTACTCACTACACCATCTCCCTAGTCCTGTGATCAATTCTATTTCAAGTGCGATACAAGTGAAATTCACACACATATGAGCTAAAAGGAGCTTGCTTTCTAGTCACCAGATTAGAGACTCTGGTTTTCAGGGTCAGGGCAGTCATTTCATTGTGTCTTAGTTAGGGTTTTATTGCTATGAAAGATACCATGACCATGACAACTCTGATTAAAAACAACAACAACAACAACAAAATATTTAACTGGGGCTGGGGCTGGCTTACAGTTTAGTGATATAGATCATTATCATCACGGAGGGAAGCATGGTGATATGGTCCTGGGGAGGCAGCTGAGAGTTCTACATATGGATCAACAGGCAGAGGTCACACCTCCTAATAGTTCACTCCCTATGGGTCTTTGGAGGACATTTCCATTCAAAACACTGCAACTGTGTTGCTAAAGAACACAGGTTATTACATGTTGGTGACCCCAACATTACAGCTTGGAGATCTCCACCTGAACCACGAACTTGCTCAGCCATTCTCTAGAGATGTGCCTGTTCCCAGAGTAACTCTTTCAATCAAGAAGGATGTTCATGTGTCTAGGACATGGCAGCTACTCTCTAGACATGGGGAGAGGGACAGTGAACTGTATTCTCTGCCCCTGTGGAAGTTACCTCACCCTGGGGCAGGTGACACCTGGTCCATCTGGGTTGGGAACATTACAGGTGGGTCTTGAATCTATGACCATGAAATAGATGGACCATGCTGGGCTTCCGGTTCATTCTGGTCTGGAGCTGCTAGCCTCAGAGCCCAGTGTCTCTTAGGCACTAAATATCAGGATCCTTCAAGGCATTTCCAGAACTGCATGCTTACCTACACTGACTGTAACATAAGGTAGATTGAACAGACACACCTTTAATCCCAGCACTCGGGAGGCAGAGGGAGGCGGATTTCTGAGTTCGAGGCCAGCCTGGTCTAAAAGTGATTTTCAGGACAGCCAGGGCTATACAGAGAAACCCTGTCTCAAAAAAAAAAAAAAAAAAACCCAAACAAATAAACAAACAAACAAAAAAACCAAAACAACAACAGAAGCTTCGGCAAGTGTCCTGATCCACCCAGCAGGTGTCTGATAGCTAAATGCACACTTATAATTGTTTCAGTGGAAGCCATTTAGCATCCTCACAGTGCGATGTTGCTTAACCTGTCCTTTGGGGCTGCAGACACAGAGGTACAGAAGGGGCACACATGTGATCTGACAAGTGTACTATCTGTTACAACAGCAGAGATGCAACCTTCAAGATCTTTGCCTGGTGTCGTTGAATCTAGTGTGCTGGTGGGATGGTTTTTGCAGGAAATAGGAACCTGAGAGTTCAGAGCCGAGACAGGAGGTCATGTACGGTGCCAATAGACAAAGTGATTCTTCACGGTGATTATCACCGGATCCCGAGTCCCACAGGCAGAGATGGCTATGGCATAGAAGTGTATCTATCAGCTGTTCTGTGGCTGTGTAAGTTTCGATGACATGCAATGCATCAGTGCTGCGCCCCACCTCCCCATGGTCCCTGTCTGCATCCTTGCAAAAAGAATAGCAATTGACAGAGCCAGTGAGGAAGCACTGCAGAATTCCAACAAGGCATTGGGAAAAGTGAGTCTTTTCCTGTAGAAAGTTCTGGAAGTGAACAACATGCTGGCGTAGAATCAAAGTCCAAGCGTGGTGATTACTACTGATATCAACTTGATAGGATCTGAGACTACCTAGGAGACACACCTCTGGGTATGTCTGCAAAGAAATTTCTAGGTACGATTAACTGAGCTGGGAAGATCCACCCTGAATGTCAAGAACCAGGATCCTGGAACAAATAAAAAAAAAAAGGAGAGAGAGAGGGAGTGAGAGGGGGGAGGGAGGGAGAGAGGGAGGGAGAGAGCACGCAAGCCTGCTGAACAGGAACATTCATCTCTGCTTCCTGACTATGGACAATGTGACCAGCATCTTCAACCTTCCTCCCCTCCCCTCCCCCTTGTCCTTCATTGGTTCAAATCGAATCACATGTTCACCTCTGAACCAATCATGTGGCTAGAGGAATCTGATTCTCTGATTGGTTAGGCCAAAACAGGGGCTGGGGGGGGGAGGGGAAGGGAGGGGGGAGGGGAGGTTATAACCACAGCACCTTAACTGACAAGAGACAGTTAACGATTGAGAACTGTGGGAGAGCATCAGAGGCCAGACTTTGGAGAAAAAGCTAAGACTATTGGGGCTGCAGAATAGAAAAAGAAAGGGTGCCAGAGCCGGGGCAGTATGGGAGATGTTTCTAGGATCTTCATAGTTCATGAACAGGTATGTGTTCCTCCAATACCGAAGAATCAACGAGATTTACGAGTTCTCTGGATTAGCATGCGGCAGAACTCAAAGCCTTTTTGAATTCAACTCTTGCTTGCACACAGACAAATGGCCAATCTGCATGCAGCAGGCGCTGGCCAATCTCTCAGAGATCGATGCTGACTTCAGGAGAGCAACCAACTGCATGAAGGAACATTGCATACTTAATGGTGATGGTGCTCCAACCTGGCATGTGTGTGAGTTGACTGTCTCCATCTTTATTTAAAGAGACAAAAGCAAACTTGCAACACGAACCTGTCTAACGTAACTAGTATTGGCACACCTCAAATCTGCATCCCCAGATCTGCGGCACAACCCTGGATCTATGACACACACCCCAGATCTACAGCTACCTCGGGTCTACGGCACACCATTTTATGCCTTGTGGACTGTACGTAGTTACCCTTTTCCAGCTGGCTGAGAATTTTCTGGATTGCTTGACTTTCTCCCCTAGCAGATGCCTGACGGAGCAAAACAGAATATAAAGAGACCAGGATAGCCGTTGTAGTTGCAAAGCCTGTGGGGTCGGAGGCTGGAGGCTACCCAGCTTTGCTTGCAGAGTACTTAGCACTGTGCAGCAAGTCCCGGTTACTCTTGTAACAGTTGTAACAGTTGTAACTGTTTCTGTTGCACCTCTGTAACCAAGGCACCTGAAAAAGACAAGTCAGGAAGAGCTTATGTGGGCTCATGGCTTCAGCCAGTCCATCATGGTGGGAGAGTCCGTCGGAGTCTATTTGGACTGGTCAGGGAGTAGAGAGTGGCCAGAACCAGAAGTGTAACCTGGAATAACCTGGAAATTCCTGCCTCTGATGACCTAAGTCAACCACAGGCCCCATTTCCTAAGAGTTCCAATGCCTCCCTACACAGCATCGGCTAGGGACCAAGTATTCAAACACATGAGTCTATGGGGGCTTGGGGGGGGGGTACTTGATACACATTCAAGGACTTCAAAGACTATTGTAGACATGAGGATGGTTATTATGATCTTCAATTTCCTCTCCTAAAGAAAAGAGGCAGTGGAGAAATAACAGAGTGTGGTTGCCATCTACCCCGAAAATAACTGGTAAATCAGTTTCCCACAGAGCTCCGGACAGACAGCGCTGGGGCAATGAGTCACCACCAGCCTTCAGCTCAGAGCCGGGTCTTCTGACAGAGGCATTCCCTACCAAACAAAGGCACACACTGTTCACTTCTCAAAACCATGGCTGCTGGGGAGCCCACGAGTCCAGGCATGTGTTCCAGACTTGGAAACTCCACTCGCCTGACTGCAGCTCCTCATGACCAGCCCCCCTCTCCCCTACAGGCTCGGAGACGGTTACCTTCGCTTTGACCACTTTTCTTCCATCTGGTTCAGGTCTTCATTTCCCAACCTTTTACTTCCATTGTAAGTTTCCTTATAGGGATGCGGCGGCGGGGGCAGTACCTTGGTGTGTATCCATCATCACCTGCACAGCTGCCGCCAGCTTCTTCAGTATCTCTTGCCTTGGGCTGGACCTAGTGTAGAGAGGGACCTCCCAGAACAGATGGAGCAAAGACCTCATGCTTTGCTTGTTCAAGGTCAGGCCCAGAAGACCTTGTGCAGCTTCTGAGGGCAAGAGAAGCTCCCTCTATTTGAGCTTTGGGATTTGATGCTAGTTACAGGAGGTGGAAGAGAGAAGACAGAAATCTGAGCAACATCCATGTGTGGATTCAAGAAGCCCGGGGTTCATTCACTGCACGGCATGGCTGCAGTCAGAAGGGATGGGGGGCAGGAAAGGAACAGATGGCTGCCAGGCTCTGGGAAAGGTGGATGCAGGTCCTTCCCCGGATGGCTTGAGCCACGCAGGGAATACACGGGAGACCACTCACTCTGTCTGCCTCCAACTCAGCAAACCCTATTTCTTATTCCTCTTTGTGACATGGGTTCCTGCCTTCCATGTGTGCTGTTCACACACAGGGATGGCTGATGGAACCCACAGCCCCATTCCTTGAAGAGAACCACGACGGTGGGTCCGGCCCCTCCTTAAGCTAGTCACCCTCATGCTTATGAGGTCTTGAGTTCCTTGGCAAATGAAGGTGGCACACACAGGCTGGCGAAGCAGGCCACTCTGCCAACAATTCTTCCAGATATACCCCCCACCCCCCCAGTCATGGAAATCTTTCATTCTGCACAATGTTATTCCTGTGAGGGAACCTGAAGCCTCAAAGTTAAGGCCTTAAGAAATCAGTCTCTAGGCACTACCCTCTACATGCCCCCCACACCCCTGCAAGCCCTGCCATGCATTGGGGTAGATGTCGGGAAACTTGGCAGAGATCTCACAGCTAGGAAGGGCAGATCTGGGGAGGAGAGCAGGGTCATCGAGGTCTGAGGTTGCCCCCTGATCAGCCTGTCCCTCCCCAGAGGCTCCTCGCGCACTCTGCTGGGTGCTACTGTGAAGGGTTTTGAACAGGGGAACTTGACTTCCCTGAGTACTAGAGAGGCATTGGGAAGGCGAGAGTTAAATTACAGCTGTGACAGGCACAGCAACACTGGGATCCATGGTGATCTGAGAATAGGGACTGGGGTGTCTGAATTGTGAGAGTGAGGGCAGCCTCAGTGACAAAATAGCCAAGATGAGTAGGCTGGATAGCAGTTACCTCCACGAGGATGGTGATACAGTGCCACGGGCTTGTGCGAAGCCCCTGAGGATGGAAGTAGGGTAGCCACATATTTGTGTGGTTGGAGTGGAGAAAACAATCAGGAGATGGGTACTGCGGGACCCAGGGGCACCCTTGGGACATCTTACTGAACAAACCCACCCAGGGAAAACAGAGAGAACCAATGTCATTTAGGTCTGGGAATCCACAGAGGAAATTAATGAAGGCTCAGCTGGTTTGTGAGAAGAGGCAGAAGAAATCAGACCCAAGGTGGCTAGGGGAAGCATCCCTGTTCTGCTGGCTTGGGAACTCCCAAAGGATTGGGAAACTGGAAGACTTGGCCTGCTGTGAATGCAGTGTACCAGGATGGAG
Source organism: Mus caroli (assembly GCF_978045245.1). Taxonomy (NCBI): domain Eukaryota; kingdom Metazoa; phylum Chordata; class Mammalia; order Rodentia; family Muridae; genus Mus; species Mus caroli. The sequence goes on along the minus strand of NW_028227265.1, from coordinate 37,300,149 downwards.
ACAGAGGTGGAGGGGACAGGAGACAGGTGAGATGGCTGCCATGGGATAGAAGGAAGTGCAGATGAAGCAGAGGGGCCAAGGGAAGCCCACTGGGCTGCTGATTTAGAAGCAGGCACTTCTATCCCATGATGGGTACTCATGGGATCCCACTGTGGATCTGACTTGTGGTTCCCTGATGAATAGCAAAGCTAGGCGCCTTCCCATAACGATACTTCCAGTGACTCCCATGGCTTCTGCAAATGACCAGTTCAACCTTGTTGAAGCAACTTTGGAGGTTGTGTTTTGTTTGTTCCTTTTTGAATTGATACACAGAGATTCTTAAAATAGGAGGGCATGAGGCTAGTTAAGGGCACATAGTTGTGTTAGGACGACTATCATAAGCAAGTTTCTGCAATATACTGTTCGCAGGAGCAATGGCAAGAGATGTCATTTGCTCTATGGTGGATCATCATCATTGTCAATATCACCTCCCGTCCTCTGGGAAGCCACAGTGATTCTATGAAAGCAAAGTCTTAGATTCCACAGAGAAGAGAGACCATGTGGCACTTGTCTTTCTGTGTCTGGCCTGCTTACTTAATATATACTGTCCTTTGGAGCCATCTGTGCTGTCCCAAATGACAGGATTTCTTTCTTTTTCACTGCTGCATGGTGTTCCAGTCTATGAACACATGTGCCACATTATCCATCCATGTAAGGATTTTCTTTTTTTTTTTTTTTAAACCTTGAGTGATTCAATTCTGTCAATACAGTTGGTTCTGTAGCTCTTTTTATGTCCCAATCAACCTTGACCTCTCCAAAGATGTCAAGATGTTGTCTGTGTCTTTTTTGAGGAGGTCAATGAGTTGAGCTTTGCATGGTGGGTGCTCCTGTTTATGCTGTAGAGATACCTGACGTATTTTGAGGCAAAGGTCTAAGAATGGATTTTGCTTTTGAAAGACCTCCTCCTGGTTCTGTCTATCCCATGGTCAAGGACCTGGTGACTCCTTGATTTCTAATCCCTTCATATCAGCAATATTCCATTAGTCGGGAGCCTCTGGGCCAGTCTTTCAGGTTCCTGGAGACAGCAAGTGAGCACTTGGTGTCTGTAATGACTTCTGGCACCAAGTGTGGTGCTGGTGAGATCTTATTTGCGTTGTCTTCATAAAATATTTACTCCTTTAATTATAGGATCTGCTGAGATTCTGGCGCGTGCTCTAACCATCTCTCCCACTGCCCCCAGCACAGTCTCTCAGACAGCCCCTGTCCCTGCACCTAGCACGGGCTTCAGCTGCTTATGAATCATACTTAACTGCTTCCTATCTCCCACAATTCTTTTTCTGCCACTCGGTTCAGTTAATTATACTTTCCCCTGTTCATCTGAGACTTAACAGTTTGGAGCTTGGATTGGAAGGGGGGGGGGTGAAGAGACAGGCAAACCTCACAGTGCGAGTTTCCTCAGAGTCCGTAGGTTTAATCCAGGTTTGTGTCTCGGCTTGCACTTTGAATTCCTTCCCTAACTGCCTCTAAGTAATTCCATCTGCATCTGGGTCCGGGCCCCATCTTTAAACCCACTGGCAACAATCCCTTTGTTCAAGGCGCACCTCAAGCATGCTTTGAAGATGCTTTCACATTCAATACATTTATAACGGGCCAGTCGAGATCTCTGCTCGTGTTGGCTGTGTGAAGCAGGCTCCATCGAAGAGGTGAAGCTTTTAAAATGTGCACCAGCACTGCCAGCTGCTGGGTAGCAGTGCTGGGGGTTTTAAAAGAGAGAATAAAATATTTGCAAATGCAATGTGTGACACGTGTTGGCTGCTTGCATGAAGCCGTTTTTGATGTATGTGACGTGTTTGACGTAAGTACAATGTATACGAGTGGTGTGCGTGTGACCTGTCTGACATGGGTGTGTGATGTGTCTGTTGTATGTGTGTCACTGGGGAGGATCAAGGTGTGAATCTAAGGTGGTTATTAGATTCCAACCGAATGAAAGTGTGAAATGGAAGGAGCAGGTCGAGACTGCTCATAAAATGAGATTTTTTATTTGTAGACATAAGGGAGAAAGCAGGCAGAGAGAAGGGTCCAGGCTGAACATGGCTGGCAGACTAAACAGAGCCATGAGAAGAGGGGGAAAGGGGAGCAAGAGAGGAGAGGCAGACCTGAGAAGTGGCCAAGACTGGCATAGCCAAAATGGCTGATCTATATAGGGGGTCATGCTGGGAGTGAGGAGAGGGGAGCGGAAACCCAGCCCCTGGTGGGGAAGAAAGATTGAGGGGAGGGGGGGCAGCCATGGGTACTGAGTGATGGGAGAGAGGTGGGAGGAGCCACAGGTACTGATGGATGCTGGGAGAACTGACTAGCATCCCTTTGATATGTCAATAGGCACCTCAGTGAGCCTTTTGTCCCTGGTTTCTGAGACCTAACACCAACACCTCTATGCCAACAGACCACAAACCCGCCAACCCATTAGACAAATAAGGAAATAAAAGTTTCGATCTGTAGCTGGTTTGATAGACATTCCCACTGGGTATGGAAGTCAGAGAATGGAAGCTGGGGGCTGCTCTCCCGGCGGAGCCTCACGCTTACTGCTGTCCTTTGCACCCTGACTTAAAGGTCAGATACACTGAGACCATTTCCACCTTTGTACTTGCAGGCTCGGCTCTTGGGTGCCATCTCCCTGATCTCCGGTCCCGGTGCGTGGGTTCCTCGTTTCTCAATGAGGTCTCCTTTGGTCCCTTAGCTAAGTGTAGTTTTAAAAGACTCAGGTCCACTTCCCATGCCTGGTGGGATTTGCTTTGCTTTGGTGGCTTTGACCCCAAGCAAGTTTCTGTTTTATCTTTTTTTTTTTTTTGGACTACTCACCAATTTGAAGCCCAGCAAAAGCAAGGATATTTTTCTATTTTGTCCAATGCTGCCATGAATCAGGTGCTCAATAAAATAATCAAATGATCCACGCTGAAACATGCTGTCTTGTGCGGGAGAGAAGTCTATTGCCATGCCGGTGGAAACTGAGGAGCGTCAAGGCAGAGGTGGAAGACAAGCCTGTCACTTGCCAACTCTGCTCTGAGGCCCACAATAGCCTCTCTTTTCTTCCCCCATAGAACAAAAATCGCTAGTGTGGTCCTCACCCCAAACTCCATTTCCCAGCCTTCCTTGCGCACAGCTCAGCAGCAGGCTCAGAACCAAGTTCCAGAAACAGGAAGTAAGTGAACGGTGGGCGTGGTTTAGAGAAAACATCACCATACATTTGCTGACTCAGCTTGTTGGGATTCTTTGTCGTCCTTTCCCAAACACAGCTGCCACACTGGTGTTATCAGGGCCCTACGGCAGTGCCAAGGCAATATCGAATATGGCCATATTCTCATTTTCAGTCTCAATAACGGCTTGTCAAATACACTTAGCATTTAACTCTGTGTACCATGAGTCAAGAAACATCCATCCCTGATGACAAAATATATTCATTACACTTGGTCACTGTGATTCTGTTACAGTTTAGGGAAGAAAGAGTTGATTTTGAATTCATGGTTTCAGAGAGAATTCACTCATGGCATGTTTTCCCATGTACTCAAACAAGACACCATGGGGGTGGTGGGTGGACAAAAGCTGAATATGTCATGCCTGCTGGGAAAGCCGAGAAAGTGACAGGAAGTGCCAGAGATATTAGACCCTCAAAGACCTCCAAGCTCCCAGTGACCTATGACCTCCACTGACACCTCAACAGTCCAGATCCACATCCTTCCAAATTAGCTCCACTGACGGGAGACCAAACCGTAAACACGTGCACCTCTGTGGCTATTTATCAGATCAGAGCTACATAAGCTCACAGTGCCGGTTAGGCTCTCACAGACAACCACTACAATAGCCCTATCTCCAATTCACCCAGACAAGTCATTTCAGAAATTCCTCCTGCTTAGAGAAAGATAGGTGTGGTCACCAGGGACAAGTCTGAAATAGTTCCCCGGGGCAACGCTCAGTAGAAAATCCTGGAAGCCAATGGCTCCATCACATCTCAAAATGGTCTTTGTGTTTGAACATTGGCCAGTTTCTTCTGGATTCAAATCTAGGAACTATCTCTTCTGCCACCTCAACTCTTCCATGCACATAGTCAGGCAGACACTGTGCTCATGATAAGATGGGCCACAGGACTGGTCTCAGTGAGAGCAACAGATCCAGGGTTGGCCAACTTTTACAGTCTTTCCTTAGGAATTTAAAAATGGAGCTAAGGTCGGAGTAGAAATCGACTTGTATAAACTCAGGAGCTTTAGTTGGTCATGTTTTAAGCAAGAAAGTAGAGGTAAAAAAGAAGAAAGACATTGAAAATGTGTGTGTGTGTGCGTGCGTGTGTATTGAGTATAAGGGATATAGAAATGGACTGAGGAAGAAGCAGCCACTGAGACACAAACTTGCTAAGTCCACTCATCATAGTTCGAATGCCTGCTCTAATCCACTCCTAACTTTTGACCCTTAGTAAATTTCAAAGACTTCATTTAAGACAGTGGCTCTCAACCTTCCTTGTGTTGCAACACTTTGATACAGTTCCTCATGGCATGGTGACCCACAACCATAAAATTATTTTCTTGCTACTTCAAAAATAATTTTGCTAGTGTTATAAACAATAATGCAAATATCTGATAATCAGGATATGATATATGACCCCGTGAAAGAGTTGTTCAGACCCCCAAAGGAGTCGAAACTCACAGGCTGAGAAACACTGATTTATGAAGTATGATTTTTTTTTTCACCGAAGCCAAGACTGAATGACCATATAGACCTGGAAATAATCTCTGAATTTAAGGAGAATCTGTGATTTGTATGTGGTGTCTGTACTGGCCCGTTTTATGTCACTGTGACACAAGCTATACCCACCTGAGAGGCCCTCTTGATTTTAAAAATGCCTCTGTGAGATAGGGCTGTAAGCAAGCCTGTAGACTATTTTCTTAATTAGGGGTTTGGGGAAGGCTAGCCCGCTGTGGGTGGTGCCATCCCTGGGCTGGTGGCGTTGGATTCTGTAAGAAAGCAGGCTGAGCAAACCATGATGAACACGCTAATAAGCAGCACTTCTCCATGGCCTCCGCATCAGTTCCCAACTCCAGGTTCCTTCTCTGTTTGGGTTCCTACCCTGACTTCCTTCATTGGTGTGGACTATGGTATGGAAGTACAAACCAAATAAATCCTTTCCTCCCCAACTTGCTGGTCATGGTGTTTCATCATAGCAACAGTAACCCTAACTAAGACCAAAATTGACACCGGAAGCGGGGTGTGTGTCTGCTATGAGAGACAGCACACATTTCACTGAACTGGAAGGTCAGACTTACCCTGGCCACTCTGGGCTTTTGATGCCCTTAAGCTAACAGGCTAAGGAAGAAATGACAGTGTTGGAGCGGTGTGATCTGTCCAGATTACAAAGGAGGGAAATTGGATTCCTTCTTCACAATGGAGGTAAGCAAGACTACGTCTGGATTGCAGTAGAGTCTTTAGGGGTATCTCTTGGTGTGACTATGTTCTGCGATTAAAGTCCATGGGAAACTACAACAGCCTAATCCAGGCACGGTGACAAAGAGCACAGACCCTTAGGAATGAAAGTATGTGCTACTCCTACAGGAAAAGAGCCAAGACCTGCTGAGGTGGTGGTCAAGTGGGGAGGACAGGCAGAATGGGCAGTAGAGGAAGGTAGCTATAAATATCAGCTAAAGTCCAGGTGTCCAGTTACAGAAATGAGGATTTTCATTGACATGACTATTTGTCATATTTTGTTAAGAATATATTTGTGTTTCTTTCCTCAATTTTTTTCTTTTCTCTTTTTAAATTTACTTATTTCTATGAATGCTCTGACTACATGTACAGCTAAAAGTTAGTAGAGGGAATAAGATCCCTTTATAAATGGTTGTGAGCCACCATGTGGTTTCTGGGCATTGGGCTCAGGACCTCTGGCAGAGCAGCCCATGCTCTTAACCACTGAGCCATGTCTCCAGGTCCCCCTTGATTTCTTTATCATGTAATGTAACATCAATTAAGAGAACACTAGTGTTAACATATTTAAGTTTTGAGCTACCAAAAGAATATCTGAGAAATTTCCACTCCATCTAAGACTTAGGTGTTTGTGGTTGTATGGGGGATACTTCTATCATGTTAGGCATAATAATGACCAGGTTATTTTCACTTGGAAATTAATCATGATCTAAGGAGATCTGATTGTGGGTCAAACTGACAAGAGGTGGACCTGTGGCGGCTGTCTGCTCTTGGTTGCCCATTGACTACTACTATGGAAACCCAAGCAGATGGCTACACTGGGGAGGTCTTTTTTTTTCCTCTTCATTAAAACACTTGAAGCAGGAAGAGCCACTTCTGGATCTCTTGGGGTGAGAAGAGCTACCTTTAATCTGGGCCATGCCTTCTGCTGTTGGCCTTTCTGAAGGACATGGAGGAAGGAAGGTCTCACTCTGCCTGCCTGTTCTTGCTTCATCTGACAAACCCATTCCTTCGATGGCATTAGATCCAACTTCTTTTTGATTCTGGTGTATACTGAAGACCAGCTGAGATCCAGCCTTCTGGACTGGACTGTGGGAGACGCAGACCTTTCACTGGTCAACAGCCACTGTTGGACTAGCTCTACATTCTGTTCCTCTAGTGAGCACGGACTAAAACAGTGTCATAGAGACTTATCTCTACCCATTATTTACCACCTATCCAGCATTTAATAATTCTTTTCCTATCTGCCTATGATGTAGCATCTATCTTCGTCATCCATTTATCTATCTACCTCTTAGGATCTGTCACACAGTTTTCATTGACCCACACTCTCATGAGTACCTCCTTTGTGGGTCGATGTTCTGAGCCAATGATGAAGCATCTCTGCCCTCAGGAGCAGCAGGAAGAAGTGTGCATTGTTACTACGTCGTATGATCTCTTCAGATGAGAAGGAATTTGTACCACACAGCACCCCAGTAATCATCCATTACAGTTTTCCCCTATGAAGTGATTTGAAGAAGAAATGTCCTCTGGAGGCTCAGATATTTAAACACTTGGTTCCCAATTGGTGGCACTGTCTTCAGAGGGAGTTGAACCCTTCTGGAGGGAGTACATTACATCACTAGAGTCAAACTTTAAGATTTCAAAGCTTCACCTCACTTCCAGTTTGCTCTCTCTTCTTTCTGCTTGAGTTGAGATGTGAGCTCCCATGTTCTGGCTCCCGCCATTTCCTTTCATGTTTCCTCACTGAGATGGACTCTTAGCCCTTTGGAACCTGAAGCCAAAATAAACTCAAGTAGCTATTGGTCATGATATCACAGTAGTAAGAAAAAAGGAACTGGAATCAGGCGTGGTGATGCATACCCTTAATCCCAGCACTCGGGAGGCAGAGGAAGGTAGATCTCTGTGAGTTCAAGGTCATTGTGGTCTACAGAGTGAGTTCCAGTACAGCCAGGGCTATGCAGAGAAACCCTGTCTCAAAACACAAAAAAGTAAAACAAAACAAACAAATATAGAAGTTGGTACCAAAGAGGAACTGTAGCAGTGAAAAACCTGAGAATTGGGGGTTTTAAAGAAATGAGGACTTTCAGATTTTAGATTAGAAATGTGAGCAGGTCTTAGTGGACCATACTAGTAAGTGCTGGGAAGACAGTCGTGCTGAGAAAACATGAACTATAGAGGTCTGCCTCAAAAGGTTTCAGAGAGAATCAGGGACTTTAATAGCATTGAGACTAGAGGCACTTCCTATGATGTTAGAGTCAATACCAACTGCCTTCTACCTTATCCAGAGAACTTGCCTGAGGCTAAATTAGCAAGGAACAAACTGATTTCTTTGGCAGAAATTTCAAGACAACCTAATGTTGATTCTGTTCCAAGATAATAAAATATGGCTACTACTAACACTTAAACATCTAAAAAGAGCAAATGAGGCAGAGAGAAATACAAAATATAGAGTTTAGAAGAAAAAAAAAGCACTAGGAGTTGCAAATGCTGCAGACAAGACATCTACTGGAAGAGAGGCTATAATTCTTGTGTGTGTGTGTGCGTGTATGTGTGTGTGTGTGTGTGTGTGTGTGTTTGTGTTTGTGTCTTGTTATTTTGAGACAGTGTCTCTCTATATTGCCTGGCTGTTTTCAGAATTCACTAGGTAAGTAAGATTGGTCTCAAATTTATTGAGATCTGTCTGCCTCTGCCTCCAGAGTGTAGGATTAAAGGCATGTTCCACCACATCTGGCTGAGGTTGTAATTCTTAAGAAAATCAGCATCATCAGGGAGAAACTTGGTTTGAACAAAAGGAAGGTTGCCTTCCGTGTAAGCCTCCACCCAGCTAAGATTTTATTTGTGAGAGAGATGAGCCCAAGGAGTTTTATACTCCTACAAAGAAACTGCAAACAAAAGCTGCTGTCAACGTGGTTAAGAGAGCCAGGTCCATCCCAAACTGGCACCAGGACTTGGCAGTGTCATCCATGGCTGTTGGCTTCAAAACCATGAAGGATGTAAGAATAAATGGCCTGTGGATTCTTCCTCCGTGGTTTCAGAGAGGCACTGATGCAAGTAAGCATGTGGCCCTGGGGCCTCTGGATGAAGGACTGAGAAATGGTTAAAGCCTCTAAAGGAGCATTGTGCGAAGCTGTGACCATGAAATCTGGGTTGTGCCGATGCCCAAGATATTGGCAATGCCAGCACCATAGAATATCCACCAAAGAGAACTACACACAAGAAATGGAACCAGTTCTAGAGAGAAGCAAACACCTCAGGCAGCAAAACTGGAAGGGAAGAACCATTTTGGCTCTTTGACACCTGATGTGGAACGGCAGGATTTGGAGTCTGCCCTATTGGGCTTCTGTCTGTCTTTGATTCAGTATTCCTCACTGTGCCCCTATTCTTTCTTTTTGGAACGGAAGTGCGTATTCTGTGATATTATATGTTGGAAGTATGAAGTTTAGGGTTTTGTTTTTGTTTTGTTTTTACGGGGGTTACAATTAAGAGATTGTCTGAGTCTCAGAAGAGACCTTGGACAGGTTTTTTTGTTGTTTTGTTTTTTGTTTTGTTTTTTTAGTTTTTTGAGGGTTTCCCCCCATGTGTCTGGCTACTTTAGATATGTGCACCATCTATGTGCCACGGCTGCAGAGGCCCAGAAAGGGCACCATCAGATCTTCCAGAGCTGCTATACAATTGGTTATAATCTGTCTTGTGAGTGCTGGTAACTGAACCCAGGTCCTCTGCAGAGCAACAAACACTCTTCACGAGCTAGGCATCTCTCCAGGCCCTAGACTTTGATCTTTTAAATAGCATTTAGATTGGGAAGGACTATGGGGAACTTTGAATTTGTATTACATGCATTATACTGTAGCCATGAGCTTATTGGAGCCAGGGGGTAAATTGTGGAGGTCTGAAGGAGAACTGTTTCTGTAGGCTCAGGTATTTGAATACTTGGTCTCAAGTGAGCCTTGCTGGAGGAAGGGTAGTCTTTGAGAGTTCAGTCTCTGCTTCATGCTTGTGATTAATGATGTGAGCTCTCAGTCTCTTTCTTGCTCCTGCTGCCATGCCTGCCAATCTATGTCTCCCCACCATGATGGACTATCCCTCTGGAATCATAAGCCAAAGTAAACACTCTCTTTCTTAACTTCCTTTTGGTGTTTTATTGCACAGAAGTATATCAATTACACCTCTCTACACCATAGACATGTCTGTCCCTCCCCCAGCTTAAACTGAAAGAACACGGTCCACGTGCTTCCTGGTCCAGCCATGTACCTCTCTCCACACTCTCATGCTCTCCCTTTTGATCAAGTGTACACATGCCTTTACCTCGAAGGAACTCATCCACATGCTACAGTCTGACTTCTGCTTCTCGGTCCATCAAAATCACCAGCACTGAAGTCGCCAGATGAGTGAATTCCTGGATTGTGGCTGTCTGGCATAGCTGGCTCCCCTGACTTTCCATCGGTGGGGAGTGATGCTGACTGCTACCACCCTCCTGCTTGCCATGGTGTTTTTATTTGTTTATTTGTCTGCTTTTCCATTCTATCATCTACCTTTCATCTGTGTATCTATGTATCTATTTATCTCTGTATTTTTGTACCTATGTACCATCTATGTATCTATCTATCTATATTTCTGTATCATCTATATGTATCAGTGCATCTATGTATCTCTACATATGTATGTGTCTATTTACCTATATTGATGTATCTACCTACCTACCTATCCACCCTATCAAAACAGGGTCTAGCCCAGGCTAACCCCAGACTGCAGAAATTCCTGCATCAGCTTCCACATATGAGGAACACAAGCATATACCCTGTGTTCAGTCCTCCTCACCTTAAGACACCTTTTTCTGGTTTTGGTTTTAATGATTGAGATGAACTCTACAGTGACAGTGGGGCCAGTGTCACACAAACATCTTCTCTAAAGCAAGTTAACCATTCAATATATGATAGTAATAAAAACTAGAAACAAAGAGATAAATGTAATAGGAAAATTTTAATCCTTACAAGTAAAAAATCCAAAAAACCCCAAAAAACAAAAACAGATAGTGAGGAACAGAACTTTCAAACAGTGAACAAAGTGGCATACTGTGTTGACAGGAAAACTAATAGAGCAAAGACAGGCTTGCCAATTCAGTCTGATCAGTTCCAATGAAACTCTCTTTTTTTCTTTTACAATCTAAAAAATTTATTGGATTGAATAAAAGATCACTGGTTAAAATACTACTTTTTTTGCTAAACATTAACTTTCAGGAATTTAAAAAATTATGTATTAAGTAGATGATCAAGACCATTGAAGATTAAAAAAAAATGAATAGCAGTGCTGGACTAATGGGAAAACATAAACCACACTTATTCATAAGCCACTACAGACTGGTACTAGAGCAAACAGGCAGTGGAAGAGGACCCAGACATCACATCTTTGCTAAAAGGAATACATCTCCAGGAAGTCAGCTTTAGGGAAATCATTGAGTAATTTGGAAAGAAATATTGATACTTAGTCTTATTAAATATTATAAATTCAAAGTCAAGAATTGCACATAAAAATGGGAGGATAAAAAAACCGATGAGACTATTAAATAGCTGTGTTTCCAAGATCATGTACATACAAATGAGACTACAAGGGTGGCTGGAGGGTAAGTCAGGAAAGCTAAACACGCAGATAGACAGTGAAGTCTTCAAAAGCAACCGAACCCAAAAGGTCCCCGCCAAAGCAGGTAGGATGCAGAACAGTAACTGAAAAAGCATTACTACCTCCCAACTGTGAAAAATGGCTTCTAGATCAGTATGCAAAACTGAAGCGCTCATAAACTGTCAGAAAGAAAGAAAGAAAGAAAGAAAGAAAGAAAGAAAGAAAGAAAGAAAGAAAGAAAGAAAGAAAGCAAGCAAGCAACTGGGCACAAGAGAAGAAACGGTATGGTGTAGATGCCTGAAACCCCTCATCTTGCAGGCAGGAGTGCAGCATTGAGAGATTAAGGCCAGTTTTACCTTCACAGCTTGTCTCCAAGCAACAATAAACAACTATTGATAGTCAACACACTAAGTGAATTTTGTCATCACTAGTAGAGAACACACTTTTGGGAAGAGACAGCTCAAGGGTTGAAAGCACAAACTGCTTTTGCAGAGAACTAGAATTCAGACTCCATCTTGGGGAAGTCACAGTTGCCTTTAACTCCAGCTTCAGGGATCCGGCACTTCTAGCCCCTGCAGTTCCCTGTGCTCACATGCACAGCTACACAAACACACACACACACATAAACCTTTACAAACCACAATTGAAAACAATACATCATTTTTAGCAAATCTGTTTTATACTTTTAGATTCTTAAATACTTTAAAACATGTATATTATGAATTTTAATTATCTTACCCCTCATTGCTCTCTGTCATATCAAGTTCTAAAAGTCAAAAGTTTTAATATATACTTTGACTACTGCTGTTAGCAATCTAAGTGGCTCTTGTCTTGTAGGACTTTAGTTTGGCAGAATGAATCCATTGTGTTGAATTTGTTCTCTATTTTGAACCACAAAAACCCACTTTAGACAATCTTCTGCCAGCTAAGAAAATGATCTGAGATGTCTGCAAATGGATATGTATAAGACACACACACACACACACACACACACACACACACACATACACACAATTTCCTTTACTTAAATAGATACAAGCTGATAATAAGCAAGTTTCAAATGCCCACACACGCTAAGTATGTCCCCACCCACGACAGAATAGCAGCACCCTGTGAGTGTTCACATAGCAAAGAAACATTCACGACACAATACAGGAAGGGCAGGGGATCAGACAACACAGGGAGACACTTGGGAAGTAACGCTGTGTGTGTCCTCAGTGATCTTGTCTGGAAGGTCAGTGGACAGGGCATTTCATTTACTATCCGATCTAGCTAGCACATTCTAGCCATTCTCCTACCCAAAGAAAGATGTTTTTGTATTTTTTCTTTATTAAAAAAAAACAAAAAAACTTGGGCATAAATGTAGAATCCTTGTAAAATGACCTAGTTGAAGGTTTGCACACATCTTCCTTCTTTCTCACCTATCTGTAAGAAAAGGTGGGCCTGCATTCATCCAGAAATGCATGTATTTTACATTTGCAAATGCACATGACAATTATTTTGTTGGCAGAATGATAAAGTTACCATGAGAGCTTAGGGAATGCGTTGCGAGCTGGCAGGGACCCTTCAACACATTTTCAATAGCTGAAACCCAGAACAAAACCCTTTTCTTTGTTTTAGTGTAAAACTACTCACCCCGTCTTTTAAATGACCCCCCCCCCAAAAAAAAATCCTGCAGAGGAAAATATTAGGAAGGGGCAAGAGAAGGGAAGGAGGAACAAGAAGCTCAAATAAATGAAAAGAAGTGTATCCTCTATCCATCTGTTTACATGAGAAATGTTGACCATACTCCCATTGGTGATCTTGATTGTCATGGGAAACTTGGCGTCTGTGTAGGGGAGTTTGAGCTGATGGGGTATGAGCCCGAGATAAGCAGAGGGGCCGGGAGGAAAAGCCTGGCACAGTGGCACTCAGAACCAGGCTGGGGAGCACCTGAGGCTGGCCAGGGTCTTCTCCTGTCTGCCAGGGGTCATGCAGCAGGTGAGGGCGGGCATGATGCAGCTTTTAATTCTGTTCCGTTTTATGACTAGCTGGAGGAATGACCTCTAGTGAGATCAGGCCCTTGTTCCATCCTGCCACTAGATTTTTCTTACAGAAAATAAATTAAAAAGGTGTGACCTTGCTGAAGGCTTGTGAGAAAATGAGGTACACTTGTCACCAGCAGAGGAGCCTATTTGTTCAATTTGAAAGGCTGCTGCTTTGCTCTGATCAGAAGTTAAGATAAAGGCCGGGATGAAAAGACGAGGAACGTTTCCAAGGGAGGAAATTAAAGAGCTACATTGGAGAGCCTTTCAGTACTACAGTGGGCTTTTTGTCTGGCGTTTATCGGGCCCCATCAGCCACACCTTGTCCCTGTGCTTCAAGTTCCCTCTCCTCTAGGACACAAAAGACTGCCTTGTCGAGAGGATGAGAAGCCCCCGAGAAGATAGCCCTCACCAGCGCCCACCCTCCACTAGGCTAGAGGCCGGGTGGGGGAGGTTAGGTCGCCTCAACGAAAGTGACCCTTCCAAAATCCAGTTCCGGCTTCAAAAGTCTCAAAGTCATTTCTGGTTCACTCAAGGGACCCACCGATTTCCTCACTCCCTGGCTGATAACCGTATCGCATCTTGAAGAATTACTCTCAAATACACTCAAATAAATGGACGTTGAAATGTCTCTACTTTCATAAGCCAGCAACAATTCTCATCTCAAATAAGAACAAAGCAGATCCAGACCCTAATTCGACCCCTTGTGTTATAGGCATCTGTTATGCCCCAGCATGGCCTTCAACTTGGAAAGGAATAGATGCACAGGAATGAAAGCCAAGAGGAAATGCCGGGCTTTCCTGCCTGGCCTCAATTTAAAACACATTCTGAATTCTCCTTACAAACTGACAGCCTGAAGAGCAGCTGGGTGGGTCAGACCTGGGGACTAGAATTCATTGTCACTGGTCACCTTTCTTGTCTTACTTCTCTTTCTTCCCCTCCCCACCTCAGCCGTCCCCACTCTTCTCCCTGCATGCCCTCACCCAGGCTGTTAAAAGCGGCCAGGATGCCTTCCCGGCATGCCCTTCTTCCCAGCTCCTGGCTGTCTCCGCTGTCATCTCTCTTTACTCGCTTTAAGGTCATCCTCTTAGCATCCTGAGAACTGGCTTGCATGGAAAGTGATGCTGCCCTTCTGAGCCATTGGTGGAAGGAAGAAACCAGCCATGTCGAAAACCAACGGGAAGAACGTTCACCTCTTCCTCCCAGCAATGCCTGTGTAGGCGTGGAACCCAGACCAGCCATTCAGATCCCTCCATCCGGACCTTGCAGCTGACTGTCCCCAGGTTGTCCACCTCTATGCCCCTGATTGTGTCCCTTTGTCAGATGCTTACCTCCAATTGGCACTCGCGGTTCTCAAACTCGGTGTGGAAGCTCTAGTCTGTACGCCGTTTCCAACAAATTCTTTTCCCTCTAAAATTAGCAAGCACTCACTCTGTCACTTGCCACCCAGAACACCCATGTTAAACACACATTCCTCCGGGGCACACCATACTCTTGAAGCCCCAGAAGAAATTAAAAGAATATTCCACTTAGAACACGTCTCTCCTCTCATCTGATCCAAACGTGTTCTTTCATTTAACAACTTATTATTTATCACAAACTAGGCCCTTTCTTCTATTTGGTGCCAGCAATCAGAAGACAGACAACCTGTGATGTTTTTCTGAGGCATAGGAACACTTCTTTACAAACCACACCGTGAAGTTACCAGAAGGCACACGGGGCATGGCAGCACATGATTGGCAGGTGGGAGAAAGGAAAGAGAGTAGAGGCCATTGCATCCTAATCCCTGAGACTGAGGAAGAGATTCCCGAGTGACCATGTGAGGAGCAGGAATGACCTGGAAGTGGAAGGGTAGAAGCAGACAGCAGGTTCCTCAGACTCAGACACTAGAGCTGAGCAGGGCCTGAAACCAAAAGTACAGTAGAAAGATGAACGAACGATCTGGAGCAGCAGGCTCAGCACCGGGACCTTGGGGGGAGGGGGAGGAAAAGACTATGTCAAGGTTAAGTCTCCACTACCCACTTCCAGACAACAAAGGCTGCCCGACAACACTTGGGACACTGTGGACACCTGTCTCACATAGGGTCCTGTCCCATGACCCCTGGGCTCATAGGACGGTGTGATGACCTTTGCTTCCAGTTGCACCTGAGAGCAGAAACCCTGAAAAGCAGAACTTTTCACTGTTCTCTCTGTCTCTGTCTCTGTCTCTGTCTCTGTCTCTGTCTCTGTCTCTGTCTCTGTCTCTGTCTCTGTCTCTGTCTCTGTCTCTGTCTCTGTCTCTGTCTCTCTCTCTCTCTCTCTCTCTCTCCCTCCCTCCCTCCTTCCCTCCCTCTCTCCTCCCTTCCTCCCTCCCTCCCTCCCTCCCTCCCTCCCTCCCTCCTTCTCTCCTCCCTTCCTCCCTCTCTCCCTTCCTCCCTCTCTCCCTCCCTCCCTCTCCCCCTCCCCCTCCCTCCCTCCCTCCTTCCCTTCCTCTAACTTGTGGACTTGCCGTGTCTATCTGTGGAGCAGAGTTTCCTGCCCTGAAGTAAAGTTCCCTATGAACAGAGAGAGGAGTGCCTAGAACTTCCACAGTGTCCATCTCCAGCATGACTTCTGCTCCCCCAAGCTCCATGTGACTAGAGTTGGCCCTGATATTCTATTGGCATAACACGGTCCTCAAGTGTCCAGATTTACCAGGAAAGATCCTGCTCTCTTCACTCCATTTCTAGTGCGAAGTGAGCGCACACACTGAGTTGAGAATGGCTGCACTCTCAAATGATGTGTGCCACGAGACAATGGGGAAATAGCATTGAGGGCATTGTATTGCCACTGAAGTCGAAGTGATCCAGCTTGCTTTCCTGTCCTCAGGAAAATACTGAAGGGACAAGAGGGTGGCTGGCTTCTATGCAAGATGACCATTCTGAGACAAACGCTCCTGGCCACACAACTACCTGGTCTTAATGCCCTCTCCACACAGGCATTATTAAGTCAGCATGCATCAGGAGTACAAAGTAAAGATGTGTGATGTCTTCATGAACACATCTATCTATCAGCCTCGATTTTGACTCCAACAATTTTAGCAAAGCCTTCTCTCCACACAAAGGATGAGGCATGCGCATTTCATTGTGGCACTCTGGAAGTTCAAGTTCCATAGCTAACCTGAGGTTGAGAGATGGAGCCAGGAGAGAAGTATGCCAAGAGAGAAGTATGCCAAGAGACTCCATAGACCAAAAGGAATCAACCAAAACCCAGTGAGAACTGGGAGGAAAACCAGGCAAAGCCAAGCAAACAAGCCAGCAGCCACTCGCTCCTTCCAGAATCCCATGAAAGATTAGAAGGGCCCTGGTCTCTCCCCAGGCATGGGATCTGCTCCCAAGAGACAGGATTCCTCAGCTAACATCTGGGTGAGAGTAAAAAGCCACAATTGGAGGGGGGTCGAAGCGTTTGGATCCTTCCAACACTAACATTCCGACCAAGTCCCTTCACAAACAGTTAAACAATAATTGCCTAACAATTTTAGTTCTGAGACTATCATTTGAAGAAGAGAACTCAGCCTCTCAGCACATTTTTTTCTCTGCAAATATTCGTTCTAAAGAAATGTACCACACAGTATGGCTTGTCCAGAAAACCAATTTGTCTTTTGAACGAAGCCCAAAAGTCTTATGTCAGCAAAACCATCTCAGGGCCTGACCTTACCAGATTTGTATTGTTTAGCATTCTGGACGTGTTGAGTGCTTGGCTGCACCCCAGATTGTGGGGGATGGGGGGAATGCTACCAGTGTACCAGGAAGCCAGTCATCAGAAATACTGCTCCTTAAAACCTCTCATGATGAGGCTACCCCTTCCATTACCCACCCAACACCACTAACCATCAACAGTCACAAACTGCAGCTGGTCGGGCTGCAGGCTGAGGGTTCCTGCCAGTGACCTTGACAACCCTTCAGCTTCACCTTCCATCTGGGATCCAGAGAGGATGGGAAGACACTGGGTATGCCCCAGAACTCAAGAGCCAGGTTTGCATTGCACTGGCTCCTGAGTTAGTGCCCATGCCTGGGTCATGCTTTATGTGTGACTATAGAATAAGTTATAGACCCTTTCATTTGTCCCCAGAAGTAATGGGCTGAGTAGCTTACACCCAGTGTACTTGGGACCAAAAGTATTTGAGAATTCTAATACTGAAGATTTTACAGTAGTGTGTGTGTGTGTGTGTGTGTGTGTGTGTGTGTGTGTGTGATACTCAGAAGGAGGGAGAGGGAGGGGGGATAAGGAGGGGAAAGGGAAGGAGAAGAGGAAGGAGAGGGAGATAAGTATCTTGGAGATAAGACCCAAGTCCACACAGGAAATCTGCTGACATTTCATACACACCTTATACACAGATTTTAGACAATATTTCTAGTGTGTCTGTGTTTTGATCACATGAGGTCAGGAATGCAATTTTCTGCTTGTGAAATCACCCAACCCTCAAACAGTTCAGATTATTTTGAGGTGGGTATGACATCCCATGCCTATAATCCCAGCCCTCTGGACACTTGAAGTAGAAGACCCAAGAAAGAGTCTGAGACCAGCCTACAATCTACAGGAAGACCTTATTTCAGGAAAAAAAAAATCAGAGTTTGGAGGAGGGAGGCTCAGAAAGACCAGCACTTCTGAGTGCTTGTTAAACGTCTAACAACATTCTGACCACTCAGTTAGCTTTATAGATCCTAAGCCCTATTCACAAGGAGCCTTGGAGCTAAGTACAATTATGTCTCCAGTCTTCCACATGAAGACGATGAAGCTTCAAAAGACTAGGTGCCTACCCAGAGCCCAGGACCTGTAGTTAGGAAGGTAGGCTGTATTCACACTCAGAGGCTGGGCCTCTCTCTTCAGTAGCTCACACTACTCACTGAGATCTGACCTGTTTGGATGGCCAGGGCAGGGAAAGTTGGGTCCTGCTAAGGCATGTCAGCGTTCAGTACTTTTGAACTTCTTAAACATGTTTCCATCGGTCACAGCCACAGCAAGAAGCTGATCTGGCGGGTTGTGTGTGTTCTGATCACCTTCATTCACATACCTCTTAGTCCCTTCCCATGTCACATGGTAAGACCCATGATGAGTAGCCCTGGTATAGGAAAACCATGGAGATCAAACAGAGGCTTGGCGTAGGGCCGGTATGTAATGTGTACAATGCAAAGTCTACTAACATTCCTAGCTATGACTTGGTTTACCTATGGAATAGTTTTTATTTGAGAAAAAAAAAATGAGCCTGGATAGCCAGTTCAAATGGGACTTTGAATGATGCTAGCAGTGGGCACAAGGCGTGAGTGGAATATCAGGCAAAACAAATACTGGACTGTTCCCTCCACCAAAACAAGCACCTGCAGTGCTGCTGTAGAAATCGAGTATTGCAGGACAAGGAACCTTAGAGCTTGGGAGCCTGGGAGAAAACCGGATGCAGAAAATCCTCAGCCACGCCAAACCTTCTCTGTCTCCATACTGCTTCTCAGCCAACCCAGCAGAGACATCAGTGCCTCCCCCAAGCGTTTTGGAACTGTCCGTGCCCATTCCATGGTTCTGGTTCTCCTCACTGCCCTCATGCTGCCCATCCCTCCTAACCACACCTAGGTGTCCTCTGCCTCCTTCCGGGGTGCCCTGGGGCCCCTCTTGCTGCCCAAGCACACTCAAGTATTGTTCCTAGGAGAGGACCCTCTTGCCATCAAATGAAACCTCGTGTCTTAGTGTTTTCTCCACTCGGCGAATGGGGGACGGTGTGGGGGTGTCTGCGTTGTGCAAAGGAGCTGGGGGTGGGGGTGGGGGGTGGGAATCAGTGAGACAGAAAACATCAGGAAGTGGAAAGCTAATGCAGTTTGCACTTCTCTGTTTCTTTAGAACCTTGTATTGATTGCTTTGGCCTTGCTCTGACCAGAATACCAGACAGAAGCAATTGAAAGGAGGATTCCACCACCACCACCACCCACCCCTTTCTGAGCATTTCAGTTCATCATGGGGATGTGATGGTCACAATGGAGTTCATGGTGGGGGACTGTGGAGAGACGCCCCCACTAAATGGTGAGCCAAGAAGCAGAGAGGGCACAGGAGCGTGGGTCCCCACTCCCGGCAATGAGGCTCCACTTCCTAAAGGCGGCGCAGCACCCCTCAAACAGCACTATTAGCCTGGGGCCAAGCCTGTGGGGAGCATTGCAGATTCAAGTTATAGCAAACTCTCTCCATCAAATCATGGCTTGAGCGATTTAATTACAGTTTCCTATCACTAAGACCCCCACTCAAACCCAAATGTTCCAAAACTGCCCCTAATGGTCTCCTCGCCCCTTCTCCAAACACCTGTGCTCATTTCTCTCATTAGGGCCCTGTTGTTAGAACGACAGTGAGTCTGAAATCAACAGTCAAGAGACTGACACTGACACAAGACACTGACACAAGTAAGAAACACGTGCTGGGCATGGTCACAGCCTTCTCAGCCCTTAGGGACTGGCCAAATCCAACCCTAAGTCCACACTTTGACAGTCTTCCTTCAACCCCAAGTGGAGAACTTATTTGAGCAAGGAGAGAGGTTTTTTTTGCTCTGACCTAAAGATGGAATCAGAAGCTGCTTGGATTTGTTTCCTAACCTCAGTTTTCTTTGTTGAGAAAGAACTTTAAGCCAAAAGCCTTTGGATGGAAAGAAGGCGGTGATGATGATGATGGTGATGATGGTGATGATGGTGATGATGATGATGATTGATGAAGTGAAGGAAACAGAAGGAAGGGTACCTCTTTCCCAGCACCACACACACATACACACACACACACACACACACACACACACACGCACAAAGGCAACTCATTCCTGCACTGGATAGCTGCCTCCTCTAGCCAGCGGGTTGACTCTCTTTCCATTCACTCTGCAGTGAGGTCTGTACCTTTGACTTCCTAAAGGGGCTCTGAAACTTGGTGTGTGTGCATGCGCCTATGATACTCACCCTTCTTCCTTTAAGCTTCTTTCAGATCCAATTCTGTATCTTCTAATTGCAAAGTCTGGTTCAAATTGCTAAAACACTCTCTCATAATTATCACCAAACAAATGCAGCAATTCCGAAAAAGCCCAAACATATGTCGTATTTGCTCTCCCAGCTAACACACTTTCATTTTTCTTGGACTCTAAGCAAAATGGACCCTAAGCAACGTGTTTGATAAAATGACAGGTGGAATTCCATCCAATTAAGACATAAATATTTTTCCAGAGGCTAAACTCGCTGCAAAATAATAATCCCCCCTCAACGCATCTTTACATGTCTTCGGCAAAACACCTGTCTAGAACTGTTAACACTAAATATTTGGGGAGCTCTGGACTTCAAAGACATCCCTGCAAACGTCAGGCGTTATTAAAGTGTTGAAGTAATTTTGGTTAAATGCTTCTGTGACAACTGTCGGACTTGATTTGTTTTAGCTGAATACATTTGGAACATTGCTTCGAATTCTGTGAGTTGGTTATTTGCCAAGAGATGAGAATTGGGCCAAAGTCTAAAGAATTACATGCATCAAAGAACTGGGGTGGGGGTGTGGGTGGGGGGGCCCGGGAGGTGAACGGAAGGACTCTTTGGGTATTTTAAAAATGCCATTTATCTTGTAGGTTACAAACTTCAAAAGACCATTCATTCTTACAGGTTGATGGCACTTACAGTAAAATTGCAAAATTGTGCAGAAGAAGTTATTCTGATTCATGGCCAAATCCATCTGGATGGAGTCACACCTCAAATTCCTCTCAGACAGATAGAGGAAAATAGTACAAAGCACACGGATAGCACAAGTGCTATAGGAGCTAGAGAGATGGAGCCCGGCAATTTAGAGCCTCTGCTGTTCTTGCTCAGGATGGTTCCTGGCATCCATATCAGATGGTTCCCAGCCAGCCATAGCTCCAGCTCCAGGAGCTCTCATGACCTCTTCTAGACTCCCAAGTATCCACACATGCACACGCAAGCGCTATTGTGCATCCTTGTGCAAGCACACACACACACAAATGCACATAAAAAATAAATCTGTAACAAAGAAAGCTATTGATGGAACAATGCACACGTGAGGCGCTTTCTGCGAATTTTTAATAATTTTGTTGTCAAATGCCTGGGTTTACAGACTCCCAGAAGCCCCCTTAATGCACATTTATCCCAGCCACACTCTTTCTTCCTTCTCTTCAGACAGGTAAACTGAGGCTGGGAGACCTAAGCTCAGTGACCAATAGATGTGCCTACTGCAGAGACTTCAGAAGGGTGGGTGATGGGAAGGTACTTCCAAAACACCTCCATGTGAGGTGAAAGTGGGAGATAGCGTCTAAGAGGCAGCGTGAGGTCAGGAACTGGAAGGAAGGTTAAACAGATAATTACTCTGTGTAATTATTATGCTAAGTGTTTTACATGTATTATCTCATTTATTGCTGTAGCTACCTATGCACTTACTCTCATTTGCATATTGTAGATTAAATCTCTAAAGAGCTTGTCGACATCAAACAGCTCGCAATTAACAGACTCGTGCTTGGGGTCTATCTGCACAACTTCAAAAATCCTTCTTCTTGGCGGTAGAGTGAGCCTCCTTTCGGTGTTTCTGAGAAGAGCGTGCCTCTGTTCTTTGGATTCAAGCTGACATCTGCACAGCTTGGGAGCTCTCCAGCATGATCAGTTGGAGGGTCTAGACAAAGGTCTAGCATTTTCCATGGAACATCACAGTTCTATCCCCCATCCACACAAGCTCCCTCATTAGTTCTGTAATGCTACTTTTAACTCATGACAATGGATTTCATTAGGGCATTTTCATATACATACTTCTACCACCCGACAATCCCGTGCCTCTTCCCAATTAGTCCTCCATCTAATATATACCCAAATGAGTTCTACTAGGGTTGTTGGTCTTCTCGTCCTAACTTGGTGTGTTGTCAGAGCTATTTTACAGGATAGTTTTTAGAATATTCAACAGGTCTGGGATCTATCTGGACTACAGGACTGTCTGGAGGAAAGAGCGTATTTGGGATGTGTTCATTAAGGGGGCTTCTGTGAGTCTGTAGTCTGGGACTCTTGGAGGCTGCCTGAGAATCGCTCATGGCTTATGTGCTTCTGGACAGCTCAGCCACTGTGTTTTGATGGAGTAGCCCTGGGTCTAGGTCCCTGACCTGCCACCCCTCCCCCCACTCTGTGTTTGATCTGAACAAAACCAATGGTGAACGTGATTATTTTCACTCGACAGAATCTGAGCAAAGAGAGTGTTTACTTTTCAGCTATCTCCCAGGAAAGACAGACATTGGACTTCTAGGGTCAGATTAGTCATGTGTCCACAAATCATCAATGGCCAGAGGAATGGCATGGAATGGCTGGTCAGCTCGGGTTGGTATGTCCCCCCAGCTGTATGAGCACAAGTTTTCCTGCT